>NC_060282.1:80064468-80117186 GCF_021613505.1 Equus quagga
GCGGACTCGGTGGGCAGCTGCCCGTGCATCCCCGAGCGGGGCGGCGGGCTCAGCGGGCAGCGCCCCGAGCATCCCCGGGCGGCTCAGCTGAGTGCAGGACCGGACAGTCCCCGTTCCCCTCCTCCCGGGCCTGCGGAGCAGCCTGGAACTCCCCCACGCCTGGTTCTGCACCAGCCTCTGAGCGCCCCCCTGCCTCGCGGTTTCTCCTTCGTTTACTGGTTGTCATCGTGCCCTTGCTTGCCCCGGATCGCTTGGTCTTCTGGGATCTGTCTTGTCTCCTCTGCTCCTCCTCGCCGGGAGAAGAGGGGCAGCCGCGGAGCGAGGGTTTAGTGCCCTTCATGGGCTGTGCCTCGCTTCTCCGTACCCCCATGCTGATCTCTCGTTTGCAGAGCGCTGTGATGTTCACATGCTTTTTCAAAGTAGTAAACATCCCATATTTACTTCGCCGTTTCCCTCTTTCATGCAGCCGGGATTTATGCGGGGCTACGGGGCGCTTGGTTCTGCGTTACTGTTTGGTCCCCGCCAATCTTTTCAGTCTTCCCTCCTCTTTGGTTACGCTCTGTGATTAGCCACGCCGAGCTACAGGTAGTTCCATAGTGGGCTTCTCTGTGCCTTTGCACGTGCTGTTCCTTTGTGGTGTGCTCCTTGCTCCTGTAATTAAAGCATCCTGTTCTGATCCTGATCTAAAATTTGCCGGAAACCCCGGGAAGATGTTTTTCAAGGGAATATTTACATTTATATTTAGCAGTTGCCATATGCTGAATGTCACCCAGGTGTGCTTGCTGTATATATCATGACTCATTCTCACACCAGTTGTGCAGGGTAGTAATTTTACCAGCGGCAAACCTGAGACCCAGAGGATCTAGGTAACTTTCCCCACTTCATGCAGCTGGTGAGGGATTAAGTTTGAATTCAAGCCCGTTTCTGTCTAATTTCCCTGTCTGCTTTTTCTACGATACCACATTACCTGCACAGTATTAATTTCCAGAAACTGAAATGTTTTGGAAGGTAAATGGCTGTCATTAAGAGCATGAGTTAATAGTACATAAGCTCTGGCACTAAATAATAGTTCAGTGAATGACAGAGGCTAGATAGTTGGAAAATATTTCAAACAGTTACATTTAGAGATTGCTGGTTTGAAATTTAGAAATGGTGATCTTTTTCTCCCAGGGGTTATTATGCTTCATTCTGAAGACTAAGAGATGGGCTAAATGACCTTATGGCATATTCAAAGTGTTTTTTTGTTTTAATTTTGAATTTGGGATTCTTAATGCTAATTTGGAAGCAAACCGGAATTCCTTGTTTTCCCTTTACCCCCTGACTGCTAAACTTCTCATTTCCCTGCTTTTAGGATTAAGTTTCCTGCAGTTTTACCATAGCTGTTCCAGAACATAGAACGGATATCTGTGACATTGTGTCATGGCTCCTGACGGTGCCTCCATCCAGGGCCTCTGAACCCCGTGCACTATAGTTTGTATTCCTGGGACTATCTTCAGGAGAGATTCCAGTGATAAATAGCAGTAACTGAGACAATGAAGAGATGAGGGGAGGTGCATTCCGGATTTCAACAAGGGAGGGTGGAGTTTTTCACTAGAAATAGCAATAACTAGTGGTTTCTTTTGAAATGAACTGCATTCTGGCTTAAACAGTCATTGAAGACAGTGAAGAAAGTAAGGTTACAAACTACAGTGCCACATCTGGCTTTATACCAGCTCAATTAGGGAATAACTACAAGAACTGGGACAAGTTATGTAATTTCTGTAAACTTGAGTATCTTTATGATGCCTTCTGCTTAGAGTTGTGGTGAGGATTAAATGAGATGAGGAAACTGAGGCTTAGAGAGGTTGACTCATCTACTCCAGTGATAGAACAAAAACAGTGGTAGAGTGCAGATTTGCAGTGAGGCGATATGCGTCCAGGGCCTCTCCCGTTCCTGCCTGTGCTGTATGCTGATGACTCTGATTGCACATGGAAGCTAGAAATGCCCAGGGTCACTTGCCGCACCTGAGTGGGTTTATTGTTTACATAAATGGTCCAAAACACCCTTTAGTGGTGTCAAGACCACTGTGCTTTATGAGACAGTTGGTCAAGGCCTCCGTGCGAAGGAAGGTTTCATTACAGAAAGAGTAGAGCATACACTTACTGTCTGCGTGCTGTTTGGTTAATTTTAATTATTTGGGCATGATTTTAAAATCCATATTTACTTGTTTTTGATAATATATATTTTCTTTTTCAGCATATCAGAATTATCCTTAGATTCAACTCTTCATGCTATCAATCTTCATTGCAATAACATCTCAAAGATCGAAGCCATTGATCATATTTGGAATTTACGACATTTAGATCTGTCATCTAATCAAATAACTCAAATCGAAGGGCTCGACACACTGACAAAACTATGCACTTTAAATTTGTCCTGCAATTTGATCACAAAAATAGAAGGTTTGTAAGTGATTTTCTTGTAATACTTTGCATAAGGCAGATGGTTTTAAGTACATTTTTCTTATTCTTTCCAAAAGAATGGAATAAATTTCCAACTTTTGAAAACTGACCCTAAAATTCATTATATAAAAAGTTTTCTTCCAGAAAAGTTATCAGGTTTTTTTTGTGTTTCTCAAAATACCAATAAAATTGATTTCACTGTTACCAGTCTGTAGATTTACTTCGAAACAGTCTGAAATAGCATTCTAACTATATAGCTCTAATTAATTGATTATTTGAATCCTATAAAGGCTTTTATTTTATTTTAGGACTTGAAGCACTAATTAATCTGACTAGACTGAATTTATCCTATAACCACATAAATGATCTTAGTGGTAAGTAGCTATGCTTATGTTTTCTGTAATGCTCAATGTTTGCCACATGTGATGAGTTAGACTGAGCTCAGCATGTTGAAAAACTGAATAATCCAACTTTTGACCAAAAATCTTACCTAGAGAATGTGCTTCAGTCATAATTCTTTTTCATTGGTGCCAAAGCTACAGCTGAATAAAAAATAGGAATTAAAAACTAGGATGATCAGTAACAGGAAAAACTTGGATGGGAAAGACCTACTTTGGGAGAAAAATGTTTTAATCTTAGATAATTATCCAATATACCATTATATGAAGAGGCGTAGTTCCACTAGCCCTTTTCTGATGATGAAAACATTCTGCATCTCCTGTCTGGCATGGCAGCCAATAGCCAAGTGTGGCCTTTGAGCACTTGAAATATGACTAGTGCACTGAAGAACTGATTTATGATTTTAACTAAGTTTTAGTTTAAATTTAAAAAGCCACATGTGGCTAGTGCTACCATCATTGGACAGTGTAGGTATATGCCATTCCAAATGCTATTGCAAATTGAGGATCAAATAAGTTTTTTTTTTCTTTTTGGCTTTAGCATATGTAAGAAAGTTAAAAATTGCAACCCATTTTTTAACAGGTTAAAGTGATACAACTGATAAAATGAACAGTGTCATAATTATTCTTAGAGTAATCTGTTAGAACTAGCAGAATTCCTCTATCTTCATAATCCTTAACAATATTTGGAAGAACCTTATTCATTTGTTTGTTTTTCTCCCCTGCTAGAAAAATATTACCTTCTGCTAGGTGTTTAGTGTACAAAAATAGTTAATTAATTAAAATCCAGTCCTTACCCTTAAGCTGAAGTAGCAGCAATTTTTTAATTTTTTGAAACTGTTTTCCCTGAAGACATGAAAGTATTATAATTGAGTATGAACTCTAGTTCTCTCTCTGCTGTGTGATGTTGAGCATTGTATATTACTTTCGGATGTAGTTTACTTGTCTGAAAACTGTGAATCTTGGATAACACAGTTCATTTATTTACTCAAGTATTTATTGAGGATCACTGTATCAAACGGTTCTCTAGTAATGAAACAGCAACAGCAGATAGGCAAGGTTCTGTCACAGGGCTTTCATTGTAGTGAGGAAGAAAAACAAATAGGTAAGATCATGTCCACCCTCCCAAAATAAGCAAAAGCTTTGAGCAGACGTTTCCTCAAGAGGATATCCAAATGACAAGTAGGCACATGAAAAAAAAAAGTTTAGCATCCTTAGTAGTTGAGTAAATGCAAATTAAAACCATAATGAGATCCACTTCACACCCACTAGAAGAGATGCAGTTTTAAAAGCTTACAACACAAAATGCTGGTGAAATTGTGGAGCAGCTAGAGCTTGCATACGTTGCTAGTAGAATTCAAAATGGTGCGACTACTTTGGAAAACTGTTTGAAGGTTTCGTAGAATGTTAAACATACACGTACCAAATAATCATGCAATCTTGCTCCTAGGTATTTATCTGAGAGAAATGAAAGCATGTCTAATGAAGGTTCTGCATGTGAATGTTTATATGATTATACAGCTTTTTATAGAATCATGTTTATATGATTGTTCATGGTCTCCAAAAACTGGAAACCACTTGTATGTCTATCACATGGTAAATGGATAGACAAATGGTGATACATCCACATGGTAGAATACTGCTTGGCAGTAAAAAGGAACGAACTATTGATTCCTCCATTGTTCCTTTCCCTTGTATTTAGCAACATGGATAAATCTGAAAAGAATTTGCTAAGTGAAAGGAGACAGACACAAAAGACTATACTGTATGACTGCATTTATGTGACATTCTGACAAAGGCAAAGTTATAGGGGCAGAAATCAGATCATTAGTTGCCAGAGGTTGAAGATGGGAGAGAAAATTGATTACATAGGAACGCATTGATTGGAGTGATGGAAATGGTCTATACCTCAGGTGTAGTAGTGGTTACACAACTCTGTATGTTTGTTAAAGTGCATTAATCTTGACAGCTAAAAAAGGTGAATTTTAGTGACAATATCAGATAGTATAAAGAATATGAAGGGAATATAATAGAAAACCCTGTAAGTTATAATAGATAATTCTTAGAATGATAATATTTTGTATGTTCAGAAACCCTTCAATAGATAACAGCAGTGTATGTGATAAGAACATACAAAGACACTAAGGCATGATCAAGTTTGCTGTGATAAAGGAACAGAAAGAAGGCTAGAGTGGCTGGAGCGTAGCGGACGAGAGGTTAATGTGCTGAGAAAAGAAGTGAGAAAGTGGGCAAAGGCCAGACCACACACAGCTTCACGAGCAGGTGAAAAGTTTCCTATTCTGGGTGCCATAGGAAGCCACGGGAGGGCTTTAAACAAGTCAGGGACATAAGATGTGTTTTTGAAGGATCGCTCTGGCTGCTGAGCGAGTGAAGAACGGCTTTTAGGAGGACAATAGTGGAAGTCAGGTGACCAGTGAGGAAGCTGTTCCAGTGGTCTAGATGAGAGATGATGGAGACTTGGTGGACGGTGGAATTAGTGTGGAGGAGTAAGCAGAGGTGTTTGCAGATAGAGTTCATAGAACTTGCTGACGGACTGGGATGAGGAAATGAAGGAGAAAAGGAAGATAACTACTAGTGTTCTCAGTGGTAACAGGTGGATGATGGGACTGTTTCCTGACGTGGGAAGGATTGGGGGAGGAACAGGTTTAGAGATCAGGGGATGAGAATTAAGGTTTCTGTCTTAAATTTGAGAACCCTATTAGACATGTGTGTGTATGTCTGTGTATAACCTGCAGTTTTGTGGTGGGGCACCACGGTTGGACACGTAGATTTGCACATCAATGGTATTTGTAGCCATGAAACTACAGGAGATTCTGGAGAGCACGTGGATGCAGGAGGAGGAGCAGGAGCGAGCCCTGGGGCACTCTAAAATTGAAACATAAGAGGAAGAACCAGTAACATGGAGGCAGGACATAGAAATGTGATGGTCAGTCAAGAAGGAGTGCAGAGGACTTGCACGCATGCACCACAGGAAATCTAATCTTGTGGGGGGTGGTCAGAGGGCTTCTCTGAGGATGTGACAGATGAGTGGAAGTTAGTGATAAGGACTATGAAGAAAATAAAGGCAACCCTGTAAGAAAGATGAGTGGGAGTTAGCCAGATAAAAATAGTTGAGGAGAGAAGAGCATTCCAGTCAGGTTGAAGAAAGTGAAAAAAGGTGAGTAAGGTCAGCTTTTTATATGGAGAGCACTAAACTAAGCAAATTGTAAAATAAGACGTGAGGAGCTGTGTAGAGTGCATCTCAGGATGGTCCTTCCAGAAGAAGGGAGGTGGGGCGTGCGTCCACTGACAGCTCCCCTTTTGTGGAGGGGAGCCCTCGAGCTGTTAACTCCCTCACCCTTCCAGGGTGCACCTTTGCTCAGCAAGCTCCACTTTGAAGAATGTCCTGAGGCAGGAAAGAAACAGCGAGTGCTCAAGGTGGCACACCTGCCCCTGTCCACCAGAGCTGCAGCTGAAGTCAGGCTAGCAAAGGAGATGTGCCACATACCGGTACCTCTGCTGCAAACGTAATTCCTGACAGTACCATGCTCTACATAAGCGCGTGTGGGAAATATCACCAGGAAACTAAATCACGTGTTCAAACCAAATTCAAGCAAAATTGAAGTAAATTCCAGTGTTTGCTTGTGTCTGCTAATCAAAAATATGTGTTGATAGAGAGCCTACAGCCATTGCTTTTTGCTTGTTCTCATGTAAGTACATGCATTGGTTTGGGGACGGCCGTTTGTTTTGTTTTAAGAAAACTGGAGTCCGGGAAGCTCTGGTCTGAGGCCTCAAAAAGATGCCAAACCTGTGTTTCTTCAAAACAGCAGTTGACCTTACTGATGCCCTGTTCCTTAGATGTAGCTGTTCGCACTGAGTTCTTATTAATGCTGCCCCTTTGCCTCTCGAAATATAACCTATATAAAATTAATTTTATTTCGCTGTTGGAAAAATTACTGCTGTGACATCAAAAGAGTGTTTTTCCTATTGCAGGTTTGATGCCCCTTCATGGAATTAAACATAAACTTAGATACCTTGACCTGCACAGTAATTGTATAGATAGTATCCATCACTTACTTCAGTGTTTGGTAGGACTGCACTTCTTGACTAATCTTATTTTGGAGAAGAATGGCGAGGACAATCCTGTGTGTCGCATACCAGGTACGAGCGGTCAGTCCTTTCTGTGAGAGCCGGTGCTCAAAGCTCCTGTGCTGCTGGCAGCTGTGTTTGTGACCTCCTTGTCTTTGTCTTAAGCTTTGCACCTTTTTACTATGTATTTGGAAAAACATAATTACAGATAAATTATTTTATAAAGCAAAGTAAATTGCTGTTAAAAGAAGAACGTGGGGTGAACAGATAAGTAATTCTATTTAGACAGTTTTATATTTGATAAGTGAATGCCTCAAAATTAAATTGTGTCATTATGATATATTCTTATACTATGCAGCCATAAAAAAGAATATAGAATCTCTTTAGCTACTGATATGCCCTTATCTCCAAGATACACGGTTAAGATACAGGATAGGCTCCAAGATACAGTGTTTTGCAAGTTGCAAAACATTCTGTTCAAAGGGTAAGGTGTGTATATTTTCTGAGTGTATGTAAAAGATATCTAGAAGGAGACACAAAAAACTGATATTAGTGGCTAATTCCAGTGTTAAGTAGCTAGGGATCAGGAAATGGAGAAAGGGTGGAAAGAGTTGCTGGGAATCAGGAAATATTAGGAAAACTTTACTGTGTACCTTTTGAATTTTATACCCTGTCCCTGTGTTAAATTACTACTTGATAAATGATTTTTTAAAGAAGAAAATGTAATAAGGTATATAGAAGATGCTACTGAAATGCCAGTTGATCTAATTCAGAATCATTGAAATTGGCAAGATAAAGCAGACCAGACTGCCATTTCTAGAACTCATTTATCTCAAATTGCTGAACCTAATAATAGGAGGCAAATGTGGATTCTGAGTGCACATTGTAGACATCTGCTTGGCTAGAAGTTGGCTGCAGGGGCTCCATTCTGTCATTAATGTGCAGCCATGCGAAGCTTTTCCCAGGATGAGACCTGTTGTGATAACTGTGTTTCACGGAAGAATGTAGTAGATTTGAGATGAGCTGTTTCCCTAAGACCGTGCAACGAGAGTCGTCCTGAAAATCAGCCAGATTTCACTTTTCTGGGGAAATGCTCTTCTTGGAAGAAAACCTTACTTTTAAACTTTATTTTCTCTACTAACCCACAAGTTGGATTTTTTCCTAATAGTCTCTTCTCAAGAACCACTAGTTCCTACAGTTTGAACCCTTTTTTTGTAATTTAAGCGAGGGAAGTGGGGATGTTTAATCTTACTAATGCTTGAGGCCTCACTAGCAAAATTCTGGCTCTGGTGGTTATCCGCATCATCCTGACTTGTATTTATACTTACCATATTACAAATAAACCAGACTTCTTTGGCTTCCTGTCCAGAATAGATCGCTGCTGGTTTCATGCATTTATACATCCAGCAGTGATGATTTTAACTTTCTGACCTTCATCAGGAGAGGTTTTGCAGAGGGGTGTGGAGGAGTGTTTTGTTTGTTTTGTATTCAATGATTACTTAGTGGAGAAGGACTAAATAGCTTTTTATTTTAATATTATTATTTTTATTTTTGAAAAAGCAACTTTTATTTACTATTTGCATTCTAGGACTAATTTTATCATTCAGGTGATATATCTGATAGCTGATAAATTCAGTTTATTCTAAAAATATTTCACCTTTTTTTCTTTGTAATGCTTGAGTTTTCATTTTGAATGCTTTGTTTCCCCAGGGTACAGAGCAGTCATGCTGCAGACTTTGCCGCAGCTTAGAATCCTTGATTGCAAGAACATCTTTGGTGAGCCAGTAGGTGTGTCAGAAATGGATTCATCACAGCTGCAGTGCTTTGAAAGTCTTCTGGATAATTTAGTTTCTTCTGATTCTCCCCTAAATATAAGTGAAGATGAGGTATAGTATTATTTTTCTCTAATATAAAAGATACCTTCAAATTTTGATTAATAAATAAATGTAAACTTCAAGGGTTCTGGTTTGTTTCTGTGTCGTAGATCACTGATGGTGTGCCAGTGGTGACGCCACCCATCACCGAGATCACCGCCTTGGACCAGTGTGCGAGTGCACCAGCAGATGCCGGTTTGACGTCCTTTATATCTGCGTGTCCGTCTTCTGAACCAGAGAAAGTTAGTCCTGAGAACGATTTTCAGAATGAGATGAAACTTCAGAAATTAGATGATCAGATTTTACAGCTTCTCAATGAAGTAAACTATTTTTCCTATTCTTCTAAGCAATGTGTTTGTTGAAGAAAAAGTAGTTAAGAAAATGTAAAATAAAAATGGGGTACCAGCTGACCAACCAGAAACAATGTATATTTAGTGCATTGGTGTGAGTGTGTCTATTTTTTACTTACGGAAATAGGATTGTGTTATAGTAGTAGTGTGGAGGAAGGTGGCATACTCTTCTTTGTTGTTCCCCTTCATATCTTCACTGTGTAATTCTTTTGTTGTTCTGCCGTACTGCATGATGTTTCTACCCACCCACCTTTTATTTCAACCTTAAGTAAATGGAGAACTCTTTGGACTCAGTGTTTATCTTCAAATTCACTTGGTCTTTCTTTTATCACGTCATTCTGCTGCTAAGCCCAGCCAGTCAATTTTTACTTCACGCTTTGTGTTTTTCAGCTGTAAAATTTCCATTCTTTATGATGTCTGTTTCTCTGCTGAATTTTTGTATCCTTTCATTCATGACAAGCATATTTTCTTTTCTATCATTGAGGATAGTTAATGCTCACTTTTTTTTTAACTTTTTATTAAGATTATGATAGTTTGCAACCCTGTGAAATTTCAGTTGTATGTTATTGTTAGTCATGTTGTAGGTGCACCACTTCACCCTTTGTGCCCTCCCCCACCCCCTTTCAATGCTCACTATTTTAAAGCTCTTATCTACTGACTTGAAAGAGCGGATCCTCTCAGGTTAGGTCTCCCTTGATTGCCTTTTCTCTTGAGAATAGGTTGTGTTTGTCTGGGTCTTCCTCTGGTGAGTAATTGTGGATTTTATCCTGGACATTGGGGCTGTGCCGTTATAGGCCTCAGGGCATTGATGCTTTTGTTGTAGCAGGCATTTAACTTGCTTTTTGACTTAAACTGTGAATTTGTTTCTTAGGCAGCAGCTCATTCCTTTCCTCCTTTGTTATTAGGCTTCTTGCAGGCTGCTCCATACTGTCCTCTGATCCTTTAGGCCCAAAGGTCTGGAGTTTTTCCACCTGCGATTTAAGACTCCTTATGTAGTGCTGATTCTGATATGCTCTCAGGCTAAAACCCATGAAAACAGAAACACTCCATTCTGGTCACTTGTCCAAGTGTCAGCTCCCCACTAGAATAAGCCTGCTTTTGTTCACTTTTCAGGGCCTCCAAATAGTGTTTGCTTGTTGTTGTTTTGTTTGTGTTTTTCCCAGAGTTTATCCTTGTTATCTTGAGAGAGTCAGCGTCATAGGAGCTTACTTGTGCCTACCAGAAACTGAACCTCCTGTCTTTAATCCCAATCATAGCCTAGTTTATAACCACTGAATCTTGTAAAGTCATAATATTTTAGGAAATTTCAAATTTTAATCTTTTTACTGACTTGAACTTTTGTTAACAAACTTTGGCTTTTTTATTCTAGACTTCTAATTCTTTAATAGATAATGTTCCTGAGAAAGATCTCAGACCAAAAAGAGACACAGATGTAACTTCTGAAAGTGACTTTGGAAACAGGAAAGAATGTAATAAAAAAATTCCTCGAAGATCAAAAATCCCGTGTTATTCCAGAACTATTCAGACTATTAAGCACCACAGTAAAAACAACAGCCCTTTGACCAGGTACTTGTTTTAGTTACAGAAATTCAAGTAAAGCACACAGACAGAAGGTAATCCTGCTGGCCTCTTCCTTAAAGCTATTTCATGGTGATATCTTTTACTTTTCTAATGTCAAACACTTGACTTTTCAGCCCTACTGGCTCAGGTTTGGTCAATACATTCATCTAAATTTATGTAAAAGGATCCATTTCTCTGTGATAGATTGTCATTTCTTAAGTTGTGAAAAGTAGTATAAATACTGTACATTTCTTTAGGTTATTTCCTATGTTTATTCTTTGCAGTTGTAATCGTAAAATGAAACAACCTTTTTTTAAAGAATTGTATATAAGATCATCTATAGTGAACTCTAACATATTAGAAGAATCAGAAGAGCAGAAGACTGAGCTGGTTAAAGTGGACAACGGCAGCTCCGAAGACACCACTTACCGGGTATGGTTTAAGAGATTAAGAAAAAGACGAATGTGAGTAATCTGTTTTAAAAGCAAAGTTAGTCCCAGAGAAATAATGCAGGTTTTTATGAGCAAAAAATATTAGATGTAATTTTAGTTGACGTGATTTCCAGATTTGTGTAATGTTATTATTTTTGTAATTTTTGAAAGAATGGAAATTATACATTTCTTGAAGATCAGATTTCGGTAAAATCATTTGTTAACATTCTCATGAAGGAGAAAAGAGGTCTAAGTTTTCAAATTCTTCTGTCTTCATGTGGTAGTTCCTCACTTTTGGGTCTCAGACCCTTTTCAATTTCTGAGGAGGTCCATGGGCCATCTCAGAGAAGTCTGCTTTTATATGTGCTCACAAAGTGTGTGGAATCTCAGGGTTTTCACGGACTCCCCTGAAACCCAATTCTGGACCCATGGATCCCAGATTAGGAGGTTTTCAAGAATTTCACAATTCTTCAGTTTGCTTTAAGCATTCTCATGTTTTTAAGAATTTTTAGTACCCATTGATTTATATTTTTCATTACCTTGCCCTTATTTTACTTGTGAACTACTGGTTATACTTTTGATTGTAATGTGCACTCTTTCCAATAATATAATTGCTTTTTAAAATATCTCACACCTTTCATGCTATTGGTTTTCTCCACTTATCCTCCAATGTTAGAGGCCTTCATACTGAGAATAGCAGTGCCGGCGATGACGACAACAACAGCAGCGCTCGCCTTTCCTGAGCGGCTGCTCTGTGCTGGGCGTGCTCTGCCTGCTCTGGATGCTTTGCTTCCACTCGTTGGTTTAGTTCTCACTACAGCCCTTGGCATTAGAGACTGGTATTCCTTTATCACAAGGGAGAAAATTGAGGCAGTGAGAAGTTAGGGAACTTTTCCAAGTTCACATGACACTGTTGTTTTCTTTTAGGCACTCATTGAACAGCTGGACCAAGAGAGAGAGAAGAGATGGAAAGCTGAACAAGCTGAAAAGAAGCTTATGGATTATATTGATGAACTGCATAAGCATGCCAGTGAAAAAGAGGATATTCACAGCCTGGCTCTGCTCACCACGGATAGGTGAGGGGAGCCCGTAACCCAAAGTTCCTCGCAGCACACAGACCTGCACGTGGCACTGAAGCATTTGAACTGGCCGTCACAGGATCAGATGTGTGTGGTTCTATTGAAAGATTTGGTGCTTTGTTAGCTTGTCACGTAAACGGAGGATTCAGGGTACGTTTATTTGCGCCCTCCAGGGAGGTGTCAGACAAATGCTATTACAATGAAGGACAGCAGGAGGTGAGAGCAGGATGAGCCCTTTCCCATGAAGAGCCGGTTTCTGTAGAGGACCGAGGCTGCATGCCTTTCCCTTGGGCTCTGCGGGTCGTATTCGGTCTCCGTCACCTGTTCTTTGCGATGGGCTTTGTACCAGATAGCCCGTTTCTGAATTCTTATGCTTCTGTTTTTCTGTTTTTCCATCTTATCCACTCCATTTCCCATTTCCCATCTGTTTTTTCTGTATCATATTCTTTCACACAGGTCTGTCTTATTCCATTCTGTGAGAATACCAGTTTTCTGAAATTACATTAACTTTTTTCTTCTGGTTTCTGTAGGTAATTCTTTGTGAAGTTACGCTGTTCCTCAAAGGTTGTAAGATTTCTTTTCCATAGAGTTCTTGTTGATTTTTCTCTCTTCTTATCCTTGAATGAGCACTAGGCTTCTAGACTTGCTATTTGCCAACAAATAGGGTTTTAGAAGTTGCTCTTGGTTCCAAGTCCTGTCTGATGATACAGTGGATAATTCTCCTTCTAGGATCTTAATGGATTAGTAAATTGACGTACGCAGCTTCCAGCCCGGTTCCCAGGCTCTTTCCGCGTTTAAGTAGTCGAGTTCTGTGGTGCTGATGTGATGTTTTCTACCCTCCACAACCTGAGTGTCTCCTGCTCCGTGCCTGGAGCGTGGTGAGAACTGCAGTACCCCGCGTGTTCCATGAGGGTCCTGCGATTGTGCACACTGTGGTGCGCCGTGCTTCTCCAGCTCTTCCACCACCGCTCCCCAACTTCCTGCCTTATTTGTTACGGGAATTGCTGTCTCTGGATTACTGTCTCTGATGCAAGAAGATGCTGGACTGGGTTATTTAACAGTCCTCTGACTACCTCAGAAAAACAGCACTTTTTTTTCTATTTTACCAAGGTATAAGTGATATACATGACTGTAGGTTTAAGGTCTACAGGATAATGGCCTGATGTGGATGTTTTGTGAAGTGATCACTGCATTAAGTTTACTTAGCATCCCTCATCTTACATAGATACACTAAAAAGAGAAAGGCGGTTTTTCCGTGTAATGAGAACTCTTAGGATTTACTCTCAACTTTCATTTGTATCATACATGCATTAGGTACAGTACATCCCCAGTACTTATTTATCTTATAACTGGAAGTTTGTACCTTTTGAACTCATGTCTCCATTTCCCCCTCCTCTGGTAACCACAAATCTGATCCCTTTTTCTATGAGAGTGGTTGTTTTTTTGTTTTTAGATTTCACATATAAGTGAGATTATACAGTATTTGTCTTTCTCTGACTGATTCATTTCATTTAGCATAGTGCCCTCAAGGTCCATCCATGTCACAAATGGCAGGGTTTCCTTGCTTTTTATGGTAGAATGATATTCCATTGTGTATATATATACCGCAACTTCTTTATCTGTTCATCCATCCATGGCACTTAGGTTGTCCCCATGTCTTGACTGTTGTAGATAATGCTGCTGTGAACGTGGGGTGCACATAGCCTTCTGAGTTAGTGTTTTTGTTTCCTGTGGATATATTCCAGAAGTGGAATTGCAGGATCATAGGGTGTTTTTAAGTTTGGGGGTACTTCCATATCATTTTCCACAGTGGCTGCACCAGTTTACCTTCCCACCACGGTGCACAAGGGCTCCCTTTCCTCCACATCCTCACCCACATTTGTTGTTTCTTGTTGTTTTAATGATAGCCATCCTAACAGGTGTGAGGTGGTGTCTCATTGTGGTTTTGATTTGTATTTCCCTGATGACTAGTGATGTTGAGCACCTTTTCATGTACCTGTTTGCCCTTCGTATATCTTCTTTTGAAAAATGTTCAAGTCTTTTGCCCATTTTTTAAGTGGATTATTTGGGTTTTTGCTATTGAATTGTGTGAGTTCTTTACATATTTTGAATATTAACCCCTTATCAGATACCTGGTTTGCAAATAATTTTTTCCATGCCATAGCTTGTCTTTTCACTTCATTGTTCAGAAGCTTTTCAGTGTGATGTAGTCCTACTTGTTTTTTTTTTATTTTGTTTGTTGTGCTTTAGGTTTCATACCAAAAAATCATTACCAAGACCCATGTCAAGGAGCTTATTTTCCTGTTTTCTTCTAGGAGTTTCGTGGCTTCAGGTCTTACGCTGAAGTCTGTAATCCATTTCTAGTTAATTTTTCTGAGTGGTTTAAGATAGGGGTCTAGTTTCATTCTTTCCAGGTGAATATCCAGCTATCCCAGCAGCATTCATTGGAGAGACTTTTTTCTCTATAGAATATCTTTGGCTCCTTTATCAAATGTTAGTTGGCTGCATACGCATGGGTTTATTTCTGGGCTCCAGAGTCTGTTTCCTGGATCTCTGCGTCTGTTTTTAAGCCAGTACCACACTAAGGCAGCACTCTTGCTTGCAGTGGGTGCCTCAGAAGCCAACACAGTGTAATGATGGATTACACGGAGCCTGTGGCCCTGAGTCGTGGATAGACAGTGGAAGAGAGAGGCTATGCGGAGTCCCCTCTGATCCGCGGTTTCAGTTACCCAGGGTCCACCATGGTCCCAAATATTGAGTGGAAAACTCCAGAAATAAACTACTCACAAGTTAAATTGCATGCCACTCTGAGTAGCGTGAAATTTTGCTCTGTCTTGCGCTGTCCTGCCCAGGACGTGAATCATCCCTTTGTCTGGCGTGTCCATATTGCGTATGCTGCCTACCCATTAGCTAGGAAAAAACGTAGTGTCTACGGGGTTCCGTACTATTCGAGGTTTCAGGCACTCACTGGGATAAAGAGGGACTACCGTATCCTCCCTTTTTTCAGAAATGTGCAGTTTTATGAGGCAAAGCCTGAGTGTTCTAGGAGTTGTTTGTATTTTACTTTAGTTTCGTTTGCCTTATGATTGAAATTCCTCCCACAGTTTGGCATTCTGTTTTCTCTTCTTTTTACTGATATGTGTATGAATTTTTGCTTTGCTCTGTGTTGTGGGTATGACTTAGTGGGGTATTAGAGCTGTGTCTGGCTGCTAGCCTCGCTCCATTCCCATTGGGGAGCCTCGGGCGCACTTCGTCTTTCCTTCCTTAGCCTCTGTGCTCTTGTGCCGCGTTTGCCATGTTACATACGCGTTGTTGTCTTGAAATCCAGCCTCAGTCTTTTCTGATTCTCTGGAATTAGATGCTCACCAATCCTCGTATCCCTGAGGTGACTTGTTAGGATCTCTGTATTCCTCAGTTCTGAGACAGGGTCTGGCATCTGGGTACCGTGCTGTGGGTATATATTATCTGAAAAATCATGTTTTCTACTGTGCTTTTAATACCTAACCGATAAGCTCCCAAATCTTATTACCCAGACCTCCTTGATAAACTCATCTGTTCATCTGATTATCTGCTAACAGTGCCTTGCCTGTGTGGCTCATAAGTGTCTTAAGATCAGCATGGCCTTAGGTAGACTTACCCTGCTTCCTTAGTCTGTATTCCTTGTTCTAATAAATGGTCTCCCATCCAGTTAGCCACCAAAGCTAGAAATTTGGGAATCATTTTTTTGCTTCCTTTTTCTTTCTTATATCCCACAGCCAGTTGGTATTGATATCTTCTTCATTCTACTTCTTAAAAGATGTTGCACTATCTCGTCTGCATCCCCAAACTGGTGGGTTGGGTTAGACCCTTGTCTGCTGCTCAGGTGATTGCTCTAAGTCTACTGATCGGTAGCTCCTCTGCCCACACCCATCACACAGTCCACAGAATAACGTCCAGTTCTCTCTCATGTAATGTACCAAAGTAGTCAGGGTGGAAGGCAAGACCGAAGGAAGACCGGTTTGGAGGCTGCTCTCAAAGGCGAGAGGAGAGATGGAAATAACAAGGATTGGTGGAATGACTAGTGTAGAAGTTGATGGGTATGTGGATTTTTTTTCAGTTGTGGCTTGGAAATTATAGTAGATGCATATAGGAGTGGCTGCCTAGCTCAGCAGTTCCTTCATGAGGCCATGTCTTTGCTATTCGTTGTCCCCTTTCCAAACACTAGACTTATATTCTATCTGTCAGCAACTGCCTCTCTGCCTGTAACATTGGTAGAGAGGTGAGCATCTGACCCAGCTGGGTAAACATAATGCCTTAGGCGTATGGCCACAGTCATTGGTGCATGGAGGGGGCATGAGAACCAAACTGGACTAATCAGAGCCTTGCCTAGAACTCTTCCAAGTTGAGGTACAGAAAGGTAATCTTTTCTCTTTGGTCCTCAGAGCTCTTAGAAGGTGAGCCAGATGTGTTTGCAGCCTTCCCGCTGCCCCCTCTGTGTGTGTTAGAGAAGCCTGCCATAGGAGAAACAGAAACCAGCCTGCCGGCACTCAGAGAGGGAGTCCTGCTGGTGTTCATGTTCTTGGTTTCAGCGGTGCCTCAGAATAGGGCCACCCCATCCTCTGAATTGGTTATGTGGGTCAGTCAATTCTCCCTTTTCCTTACAGTAGTTAAGAGTTGTCGGGCGTAATCCAAGGGCCCTCACTAAGATGAAGCCGGATCAGTGCTTGGTGTCCAGGGAGGATGCAGCAGGTCAGAGGTGTCTGCTCTCGCGTCACTTCTCACTCACACAGCTCTTCACACGTGTCCACGTCTGTTCCCTCTACTAGATACTGAGCTCCTCGCAGGACAGGCTGGGTCTTATTCGTCTTGCTTGCTTCAAGCCCACACCTAGCACAGTGCCTGAAACAAGTTGTTTATGCAGTTTTCTGTTGAATAGTGAAGTTCACATAAGATGAAGCTTCACTAATTTGTGTAGAGTGCTTTCCCTCCTGGCACAATGCTCGTTTCAGGGATGCGAGAGAGGCATATTGTACTGTTTTTAGCCATGTTTTATCTAATGAGAGTTTGAAACACACTTCAAATCTTCCCTTCTACTGTAACTTTTAAGTCAACTACAATTTTTATCCTGTTTATGTGCATGATATACTTAAAGCAATGTTTGATTTCTGCTTTAGGCTAAAGGAAATTATTTTTAAAGAGAGAAATTCCAAAGTACAACTCGAAGTTATGGTTCACAGACTTCAAAGTGAAGTAAAAAAACTAACTATTGAATTAATTAAAGCAAGAGATCAGCAAGAGGATCACATTAGACACTTGAGAATCCTGGAGAAAGCGTTAGAAAAAATGGAGAGGCAGAAAAGGCAGCAGCAGGCAGCACAGGTATGTCTGAATCTGTCAGTCACGCAAAGTGGCACAGACTCGTGCTTCTGTCCTGAGACAAGGCATTGTGTTAATGTAGTAAATGGGAAGGACGTTAGGCCATGTGCAAAACTCAGTTAAATGCAGCGGTTTAGCTTGTGGGACCGTTTCTGAGTTAAGACTCCTGGCACTCAGGAAGCAGTCATGAGAAGAGTGGGTGGAAATGCTGCAGGGCGTCAGGCTGGTGCTCTGAGCGCGCCAGTCTTAACGTCTCTGGAGGGCTGGAAAGCTTTCGTTTTCATGCTTGCTGAGTGGACGCCCTCGTTAGCATCTGTGATGCGAGTGAGCGGCAGCTGTGCCAGTGGGTTTGATGCTTCCGAGGCTAGGCTTCATGTGACCATAGCGTCGTTAATTTAATAAGTTTTCAAAATCAGTTTAGTCACCCAGGTCCTGTTATTTAGAAGGCACTTTGGGAAACTACATCAAAATATAAGCAGGGGAGATTATTATCTAAATACTGTAAGTGTGTGTATTTTACTCAGATGCGACTGATCCAAGAGGTGGAGCTCAAAGCTACAGCTGCTGACAGAGAAATAAACTTACTTAGAGCTTCCCTTCATCAAGAAAAGGAGCAAGTGCAACAACTGCATGAACTTCTTGCATTGAAAGAACAAGAACACAGGTAAGTGAAAATTATAGACATTTAAAAATAGGGAGGGAGGGGCTGGCCCAGTAGCGTAGTGGTTAAGTTCATGCCCTCTGCTTCAGCTGCCCGGGTTTGCAAGTTCAGATCCCAGGTGTGGACCTAGCACCACTCGTCAAGCCACCCTGTGGCAGCGTCCCACATAAAATAGAGGAAGACTGGCACACATGTTAGCTCAGTGACAATCTGCATCACCAAAAAAAAGGGGGGGAAAGAAAGCTACTTGGTCCTCTGCTTCCTCCCGCCCCCAAAACTAGACAGTGACAGAGCAGTGTGAAGTCTGACCGAGTTTGTCATGTGTTAGAATCAGTCTTACAGTAAGAACTAGTGGTTTAGAAGCAAACAGGTGACCTGATTGAGGTATGGGCTTGTAACAGTGAAGCTTGATTTACCTTTCCCCAAATCCAACCAAAAGTCGATCATTGTAATATGAGGAAAACTGCTTTAATTGACCTCCAAGCACCTGCTTGTTCAATTAATCAGTATTCCTTATTCCTCTGAAGCAGGGCCAGCAAAGGGCAGGCAGGAAACACTTCAGGCTTTGCAGGCCATGCCTGACTATGCTGTTATGTCTCAGAAGTACATAGACAGTGCACAAAGGAGTGGGCATGACTGTGTTCCAGTAAAAGTTTGTTCCCGACAAAAGGGCAGCAGGCCAGATCTGGCCATGGGCTGTCGTTGTCAGCCCTGCTCTGGAGCCCACGGTGTTTGGAACACTCAGCTGGTAGTTTCCTTACTCAAACCCTGCCACTTGAGTCGTATCATCGCCATGGGTTAATTGTGTTTGTTCCCAAACCTGTTTTGTTTTTGTCCTTAGATAAATTAAATTTTGAATGTGTAAATTGAATGTTGATGCTCTGTGGAGAATTGTCATCATATGTGGGCAGGATAACTATAAAATATTGGGGGAAAATAATCACAAAAATCTAAAATTTTGCACTTTGTTTCCTTTACAAATATATTTTAACTTCTTGTTCTAGTTTAAAGAAACCAAAACTGTAAATAATAGAGTTTGTGTTATGGGTTTGATTTATTCAAGAAAAATTCTGGAGAACTCTAAAGAATGAACTCACATTTAAATAAAAAACTAGGCCTATATCAAAAGATTGGTGAATAATTGCACATTTTAACTGATTCTTTCTATTAACCAACCACCAGTACACGTCAGATTGCCTTTATTGAATGTGAAAGACACAGCCGAAGTAGAAGATACAGTGAGGCAGAACTTGGGTCTCCACGTGCCCCTGGAGCGTTTGAGGCGCCAGAGTGATGCTGAGCCGTCTCCCTGAGCTAGGATTGGGCGCGTCCTCTCATCCCATACACTGATGCAATCAGAGACGACTCGTTCTTTCTCTACCATCCCATGCTCAGTTTCTGGGTTTGAAAGTGAATAACAGATCTTAAATTAACAATGGGAACGATAGCATATCTACTAACTATTTAAAGACCTTGAACATTTTTCTTTACCAGTGGACAGCATCCTGTGACTTTTATTTGTTTTTCATTCCAGGAAGGAACTTGAAACAAATGAGTTCTTTAGTGATGCTGAGTTCCAGGAAGCCTTAGCTAAAGAAATAGCTAAAGAAGAGAGAAAGCACGAGGAAGAAATAAAAGAATACCAAGAAAAAATTAATGTATTAAACCAACAGTATGTTGATTTAGAAAATGAATTCCGTATCGCTTTAACTGTTGAAGCCAAAAGATTTAAAGATGTAAGAATTAGCATCTAGCTTTTTATTGAAAACAGCATCAGCAAGTTAGAATTCTAGTTCTGTTTATAGCTTGTCTATGTGATCTTAAGCAAATTACTTAAATTCTTAGAGCCTTACTTTCTTCACATAAATAATAGCTACTCTTCAGTGTTGTTGCAAAAACTAGAGGCTATCAATGGTCAAGCAGAGAGAGCACTGGAATAGGAGTTGGGAAATCTGATTTCTCTCCTGTTAGCACCGAGCAAAGACTGGCAGACCAACGCGGCCAGGCCATATTGGCCTACTGCCTGTCTGTAAATACAGTTTTATTAAAACTCAGCCATGCTCTTTTGTTTACATATTATCTGTGGCTGCTTTTGTGTTACAACGGCAGTTGAGTACTGCCAACTCAGACCATGTGGCCTTGCCTGTAAAACCAATTATCTGAATTTTATTCTTTTGCTGAAACTGTGATTCTAAAAATGAAAGAAGTAAGCTGTTTCCAGAAACAAATATTTTCTAAATATTTGGAGGACTGCTATTTATAATGCAATTTTGAAATATAGGTTAAAGATGGTTTTGAAAATGTTGCAACTGAGTTAGCAAAGAGCAAGCATGCTCTTGTTTGGGCTCAACGAAAAGAAAATGAGTCTTCCTCTTTAATTAAAGATCTGACTTGTATGGTGAAGGAACAAAAAACAAAACTTGCAGAAGTTTCCAAACTGAAACAGGAAACAGCAGCAAATTTACAGGTAAGATATTCTAACATTATGTTTCCTCTTTAATTTTTTACATCACATTCTCAAGTGTATTGAGATTAGGCAGTACACAATTACAAACTTTTAAATAATACTAATATCAAGTTTGATGTGTATAGGAAAAGTAATACAACTAGGAGATTGAACCACGATCTCACAGATTGTTATTGCTTAAACTAAAATAGTATTTAAGTAAAATAAGTGAATTAATTTTAAGAAATGTACTAAGTAAATAGGTGCCAGTTTTACAGTGATACAGCAAAAATTGTGGCGGTGATATTCAAAAGGTTGAAGTTTGGGAGAAATATCATGTAAATTGCTGATAGTGACTTTTTGGTGGTGGTGGTTTTTATATATACCTAGCTCTGTTAATTTTTAAATTAATCTCTTTATTGCTGTTGTCTCCATTTTAAACGTTATTGGTATTTTGCACAAGAGAACTTACTTCCTGGAAGTGACCTTGAGACTATTGATATAAATGCTTGGTGAAAAATTTCGAGTATTACCTGTGTAGTTGTTCCTTTAAGATATTAGAACAAAATTCAGAGTGTTTAAAGGAGTAGCCTCTTAAAATTTGACTTTTGATTTCATGACCTACATTTATCTTTACTTAATAAAATTAAAACTTTTTCTGATGTAAAATTTAGGAACATTTACTTTGTATTTGTTAAATAATATTTTATCTTGTTATAAAATGTAAAAAGTCTAAAATAAAGAAGTCCTTTTAAATCTAATAATTACTTTGTGTTTTTCAATGTTTTGGCGTTATACAGAATCAAATCAACACCCTTGAAATTTTGATTGAAGATGACAAGCAGAAGAGTATTCAAATAGAACTTCTCAAGCATGAAAAAATCCAGCTTATTTCCGAGCTAGCAGCCAAGGAATCACTCATTTATGGTTTAAGGACAGAAAGAAAAGTATGGGGACGTGAACTGGCACAACAGGGTAAAATTCTCAAATTTTCAAAACGAAAATAGCCCATTCTTCTTAACCAACAAATCTGGGTATTGGAGAGAAAGAGGAAAGGCTTCACTTGCCTAGACACACTAAGAAAGAAGGGGGCACTTTATATGGAAAGATAAATAGGCGTTTGCCAGCCAGACAGGAAGGAAATGCCTGTTAGGAAATGGGAAGTAGTTTATTACACCAATTATGAAGTTATAACTCTGGTTGTTTTGTTTTGGTTTTCTTCCCAATATGATTTGGTTACTTTTCTGAACAGGTTTACCTTTACAGTGCTACAACTGAGTAAGTTGTTAAAAATCATTCTTTCTCATGCGGTGACTTTAAGTTATTTGTACGTTATGCAGCATTCACTTTTTTTCTAAAAACGGTAACATTTCTCTTGTGATGTGTGGAGAAATGTGAAATAGTATGGGAATGAAAAGCGCTTTAGATTTAGGTAAACTCACCCTCAGTCTCATTCTGTTTCCAATCGCTGTAAAACAAGAGAGAGTCTCATGGCCTTCATGGGTACCTTACAGATGATGAGTAGATGCATGCTGGTCTTACTCGAGCATCGCTCATTTGTTCATTCCATGTGGGAATCTTTGATGCGATTTTGTTTGTTTGAATGCTGTAACATGACCAGTTAAATATTACACGTCTAAGTTACTGGTTCTTGATTTGTGGTTTTAGGTTTTCAAATAGCCACAGGTGTTTAGAAGGCCTTTTTTCTCTTCCCTTTCCTCTTCATATGGTGCTGTTATATGTCTATATATATTTTTTTAATTGTCTCCCTTTTTACTTACTGCGTTATACATTGTTAAATTAGCTGTTCATAAAATATAAATCCTTCAATGGCTTTTAAAGTTTTTTACTGATAATGCTTGTTTCTTAGGATCTTCTCTAGCCAAAAGACGTGGCAAACTAGAGGCTCAAATTGAAAGTTTATGTAGAGAGAATGAATCTCTGCGAAAGACAAATCAACGTGATAATGATGCATTAAGAATTAAGTGCAAAATCATAGATGACCAAACTGAAACTATTGGAAAATTAAAATGTGTAAGTTTGACATTTTATTTGGGAAAAGAGCATATAGCAGGTTTGAACATCTGTGGATCAAAGTATCCAATAAATATTTGTCTCAATGAATCCCAACTGTTGTGGAATTTAGGACAGATTATCATGTGTTTTCTTTTATAATATTTGCTCCTTTGCTTTCAAAAGTGATATATGACATTTATTAACGTGAAATTACTTTTACTTCACAATTTTATGGAGAAATTATTATGGCCCTTGGAAATAACTGCAAATAGTGTTGATAAAGGGTTAGAAATCACAAGGAAATTAATGCTTTATATGTTTAAAATATCCTTTTAAAGCGCTATCATATAATATTGCTAAATCACTTTTCAAAATTAGGACAAAACTTATCTTGCATTTAAAAGTATATGAATAGACTGTAAAAGATTCATGCTTATTCCCAGGGCAAACCATTTTTACCCTCTTCTTCAGTATGGCCTGCCTTCAGAGAGAATACTGATAGGATCACTTGTTTCAAAGTATCTTCCGTGAAGATTCTTCAGAGATTTTCTGAGAGTTATTGTGAACACTGAATCAAATTCGAACTCCAGTAGTTTCTTCTAGAAATTATCTCTTAAAGTGTAAAAATAACTGAGAAAGGGGTTTTTAAGAAATTTCTAAATGGGATTATCATCCATAAAGTTAATAACTCATCCTTTAGAGTAATTATAACTACCTAACACTTGAGTTTTTTTCCTTAGTCATTTTTGAGAAACTCCTTCGGAAATTCATCAAATACAGAAAATAAAAAATATATTTATCACCATGTTGCTATTTCCGTAGCTAGACCTGGGCTATGAAAGCTTGAACTGCATTACCAAAAACAGCCATCTCGGCATTCACTCAGTTGAAGTCTTGGTTTCGGTGATCCTAGGTTTCAAATACGTCTGTCAGGCTTCCCAGGCTGCACTGAACATTATTATTGAACTTTTTTAGCAGGAAGCCTTTCTTCTTGTTTTAAAAGTTTAGCCAAGTGTATTTTCTTTTGAGTTAAGCTTAATATAAAACAGAAAGACTTGTGACTTGCTTTTAAACCTCACAAAGCAGAGCAGGTCATACTCTCAGTACAGTTCACTGTGCCTGACAGAACTCCTTCCACTAAGGCTGCTGCCTTCTTATCAGGCTTGGAGCAGACTTCTGGAAGGAAACAACTAGTAACCAATGGCATAGTGGAGCCAAAAAATAGATGAAGTTTAGTTTTAGATTTTTGGCAAAAAAAAAAACTTTTCAGATTTTCAACTCAGCATTTTTTTTTTTCCACAATTTACTTCATTTACTTTAAAGAACATTGTATCAGGGGGCTAGCCCGGTGGCGCAGCGGTTAAGTTCGTACATTCTGCTTCGGTCGCCCCACAGTTCGCCGGTTCGGATCCCGGGTGCAGACATGGCACTGCTGGCAAGCCATGCTGTGGTAGGCGTCCCACATATAAAGTGGAGGAAGATGGGCATGGATGTTAGCTCAGGGCCAGTCTTCCTCAGCAAAAAGAGGAGGATTGGTAGCAGATGTTAGCTCAGGGTTAATCTTCCTCAAAAAGAAAACCATATCTGCCTGGAAGATATGAGCATTAATGCTGATTTCCAGTTAATCACATAACATGCAGAGATAGCCAGGCATAATTTCTTTCAGCAGTAAATTTCATCATAGTTAATAACTTAATAATGACCTAATCTGTAGAATTTAGAGTTTGATGTTTACAGTTAAGTAGATTCTATAGTTAGCTTCTGACTATGGAAATCAGAAACAGAAATTTTTTGAAGTTCTGTATCCTCCCCGTGTGTTATTTTGCTACTTTTTTATATATGGATCACAAGACTGATGCTGCCATGTTATTCTCTTTATTAACAGGGTTATTTCATAGGGATCTTTTATAGCTTTTGTGGATTCCTGATAATACATGTCAAGACTCCCCACTCTGAAATACTTCAGAAGGTCGTGGGAGAAAATAAACAATTCTTGACTCCTATGCAGATGTTGGTCAAGACTAGAAGACGACCTGAAAGCTTTGCTTAGAATTTTTAGATACGTAACACCTTGAGGAATTGAACCACATTCCTTATAATACGTATGAATGCATGCTTACAGTTGTCTAGTGTTTGTTTATTTGTCTCCATCTTCCTGCCAAAAGGAGAAAAAAGCAAGGTGGGGCAGGGGAGATGGTAAAGATAAGAACTGCCAATTTTCTCACTTGCAGAGACTGACGTCAGTAGTCGACGTATGGCCTGGCTGTTCCCAAGCCCAGGCCTGCCCCCGCCAAGCAGGCAGGTCTTCGCTGGAGTGAATAACCACATGAAGCCTCAGACCTGCAAACATTTAGCAGTGCCTAAGGTGGTTTTGATTTTTCATGATCCTCTGATTTGCACATAGAGGATAAAGTCTGACTCATCGTACAGAAGATATAATAAAAAGTTTTGGAGGCTCTAAAGCCTCTTTTCCTGTGACATTTTAATAGTGATGAAATCATACTTTATTTTAAAGTATTTGCTCATCCAAATGCAGGAAACACTTCTGTTTAGCATGTTAGAAATAGCAATTTAATTTGTGCTCTACATACACAGTGCTGTACTGCTGTCAGCCACCAAGAGTTTTCTTTCTGTTTCTGTCACGAAAAGGTAGATCTTTTCTTAGGCAAATTTATGTTAGTTGAAATTTTTATTGTGCCACTTTCTTTCTCTTTTCTTCTACTCCTTCTGTGATTGATAATTACTAACTTCACTGAAATAAAAAGTGTAACTAGGACAAAAATTTTATCTTTCTTAATAGCACTTAAAGCAGTAGTGATGTTTCATATTGATTGTGATAAAAAGTGTTCTATAAACTTTTCTAAAACACTCATTGAACATTTAATTTATTTTTTAACCTATAGCTTTTATAATAATTTTAAACTATGCGTAATTAGTTAGGAAATGAGACATTTAGGATTAATAAAAATAAAGTACTGATTTTTTTTTCTTGAAGTGTTTACAGGAAAGAGAGGATCAAATCAAAATATTAGAAGGAAAGATCCATGAAATAGAAAAATGTACTCAAGAACAACTTGTTGAAAAATCTTCACAACTGGATGACATAGTTGAGAAACTAGAAAAACACAATGCAAGAAAAGAAAAATTAAAACAGCAGTTGAAAGTAAAGGAATTAGAACTTGAAGAAATTAGAAAAGCTTACAGGTACTAGACAGTACTTCCTGTTGAAAAATAAAATGTAAGTTAATGACTTCATGTAACCAATTTCATTAAAATTATTTCTTCTCATATTAGTACTCTTAATCAGAAGTGGCACGATAAAGGAGAACTTCTAAGTCATCTTGAAATGCAAGTAAAAGAAGTGAAAGAAAAATTCGAAAACAAAGAAAAGAAACTTAGAACGGAAAGAGACAAAAGTCTTGAACTACAAAAGTAAGCGTTAAGTTTGAAAGTGTATGGGATGTCTTGAAACAAACACTGAGTTGGGATGGGTGAGAGATGGAACACGAAAGAAGGGCTAAGACCACGGTAGACGTGGTTGTTTGCCAAGTCCTTTATTTCTCTTCCATCTGTAAAATGAAGATGATGATAGTTTTTACCGTAAATGTTTGTTGTGAGGATTAAATGTTGTGTATGTGTTGTTTATGTACTTATGTGGCTTCTCTGAGTTGTTCAGTACTTCAGCAGTGCCTGACTCACAGTAACGTGTGAATACTTTGTTCTTATTACTGTGGTTATTGTGTTCACACTGAACGAAAGCAGCTAGTGATGTTTCTGGCTGTTGTGTGCGGAGTTTGAGGGGCGGTTGACTCCTGGAGAAGCTGGAGCAGGTCCAGGTAGCAGCTGCCTGCACAGGCTGAGGGTGAGAGCTGATTTCAAGGAGGGGAAAAGGATGTCTACCTGGATGCTATGCTGTGTGGATTTTATAGAACTTCCTAGAGGAAATGAAGGTTTTACCTTGCAAACTATGTGACTAGACTTGTTAAAGTGATTTATAAAGTTGACTGCTTTGAAAAATAGGTGGCATGGTTTAATGATCAGTTCTTGTGTCGAGATATAGAGTGGGAGAGATGCCATGGCATATAGATGGCCCAAAAACCTCATATAGAGGTAGGTTCCATTGTATCAAATCCAACAGAGCCTGGAGGGTTTGCTTTCTTTTATTTTAACTCAGTGTAGATGGAGACCAAGTTATTATACTCCACAGAAGGTGTTGGTTGATGTTACAGTTAGTTGTTTGTCTGCTAATGGATGCTGTTCTGCTTTGCTTTCAACCCAGCGCTGATACAGGGACCTTGGCTGGAAACTTGAGGTTTTCTCTCCTGCCAGTCACAACTTTGCAATTAGGAGTCCTTTAGATCCTAAAAAACAATCATTTCCTACATATAGCAGTTCCTAAACTTAATAAAAATCATAAAGCCTGGCAGTTTTTAGAATCTCTTATATTGTTTATCACTTCATTAATAGCAAAATAATAAAGACTTGATTTTATGCATTAATGCCTTTATGACCAAAAATGCTATATATGATTTTTAATGTAATGGAACTGTAATAAAATAAGCAAAGTATTGTTAATAAAAACAGATTTTATTTGTATAGCTTTCTATAATGTATAAAGTGATTTTTTCTTATATCTTATTTTAAACCCAGCAGTAATTCTGTGAGGTTGGCAAAACAAGCAGGATTATCCTGTTTTATAGTTGAAAACCTTTAATGTAGAATTTGTGACTAGCCCTTAGTCACATGACCACTAAGTGTTGCAATTGAGAAGAAAAGAAAGGCTTTTGATTTGTGGTCCTAAAGTTCAATCCACTATTGCTATGGGCTATGCCAAAACCAGAAAATATGTTCATTATGGACTTAACTTTTTAAATTAAATTATTTATATTAAATATAAAGGCGGGGCCGGCCCCATGACCAAGTGGTTAAGTTTGCACACTCCACTTCCATGGCCCAGGGTTTCACTGGTTCAGATCCTGGGTGTGGACATGGCCCCACTCAACAGGCCACGATGAGGGGGTGCCCACATAGCACAGCCAGAAGGACCTACAACTATGCACTGGGGGGCTTTCGGGAGAAGAAGGAGGAGGAAAAAAACGATGGGCAACAGATTTTAGCTCAGGTGCCAATCTTCAAAAAAAAAATAAAGGTTTCTGTGTTTTGCCTCTAAGGCCCTTTTAGCACTAAAATTTTATGAATACTGTTTAATGTGTTTATTAGTATAAGCAAGTCAGGCATACACGTTGATAAACTTAAACCTGCCTGTAGCGTACACTTCTTGAATTAGTGTCACACTGTAGGTTCATGGAGGAAGACAGATTGACAGCAGTCATCCGTGAAGGTGCTTGTAGACCACATCCTTAGACTCAAAATAAATGAGAGCCAGAGACCTGTAGCTGTCAGAGGATGAAAGCGTAACAAACTCGCACTCATGTTGCCCCACCCTGTTCTGTCACTCACACATTCTGCTGGATGGTGAACTGCTCCATCTTTTATTACCCAGGATGGCCCTTTGCTTATTACTGGAACTATGTTTCCATTAAAATATGAATAGAAGAGCTGCTGTCTGAGAAGAAAAAACATCCTAATTGTAATACACACAGATAAATCTGTGGTCTTTGTTTTCTTTTTAAGGAATACGATGGAAAAGCTTCATAGTATGGATGATGCCTTTAAAAAGCAAATTCAAGCCATTGTTGAAGCTCATCAAGCTGAAATATTACAACTGGCGAATGAAAAGCAGAAATATATTGATTGTGCAAATTCGAAGGTACCATATGTAAAATTCACCTTGATAATCAGTATTAAATTGTTACAGCTAAATAAATTGGATCTTTGAGAATTATAAAGAGAAGAGGAAGCGTGATTTAATAACTACAGAGATATGAAGAATGTTGCCAAAACTATCTTGAAGCCAGGCCACAATGTTGGTAATACTTACATTAGTTGTAGAATAATAGTTCTAATGAAACGAAAAGTGTAGGTTTGATCCTGATGTGCACCTGCTCCGTGAGCTCTGATAAAAATTGCCAGATCCCTAACCAACCTCAGGCCGAAGCCCTTTGGTTACACATGGGCAGGATGAGCATGTGAATGCATTGAATACAATCCATCGCTCCTTGGAGAAAGTTCCTAAGGAGTATTGTGTTATTAATTAGGGTTCAAAACTATCAAGTTTATCATCTTAATATCATTGACAATGAAATGAGTTTAAGGTGATGCCAAATCAGGGGCAAATGTCAGAATCACCTGTGGTGCTTTTTAATAATACGCGTGCATGAGCTTCCCCTTCAGAGACTTTCATTCGCTAAGTCTGAGGCCAGACCCCAGTATTTTTAAAACTCAGCAGGTAATTCCAATATGACCCCTCTGTTGAGATCCACCAGACTGAAGGGACAGTTGTGAATTTCCATTTTTCCCTGATATTGAAGTGGCAGTAAGACTGAAGATTTGGAAATCAGCAACTGGAAAAGAGTTCAGCAACAGCGAGGGAAAGAAATACTCCCTGTAATTATAATTAAGGTTGTGTGATGAAGTGACATTGCCTTCAGGAGTCTGTATGGAGAGAAAGAGGGAGTAAGGTCTTCAGAAATAATCACAATGAATAAGGAAGTATAACTTGTTCAAAAATTAGTTATTTCATTTCAAGTCAACAGATGTTCTATTTGAAATCTACCAAGTATTTAACAAGGGTACATCAGGTAATAACGCTAAATAAATAAAGTGTAAAATTAGGCCCTTAGCTGACAGGAAGATAGTGAGTTTGATTTTGGACCTCTGCCAACATGATGTACTCTCAAAGGGATGTATCTGTTAAGAGAAATGGCACCAGAGCTTAAATGTGATAATCACGAAAAATTGCGAGACGTCACATAGAGATGATAATTTAAATTGGGAGCAATATTAGTTTCCTAGGGGAAAAAGATAGGAAATTCTGTTAGAGATCAGGAAGAGGGAAGTAAACACAGAGGGTTGGCCATGTTGATAGTGCTGTCGGGAGGGCTGGATCACAGGAGGGAGAATTCTGAGCAGAAATGAATCGTGTCGAAGACAGAATCCCAGGAGAACCTCGGTTAGGAATAAATGTGCTCTCAGAAAGATGGCAATTTTTACCCACCACCAGCAATTTTAGATATGCAGTAGGGACTAGATTAGCAAGTGTCTTTGGGAAGGGAGGTTGTTTCAGTTTTGAGAGTCTGTGAGGAGCTGCTGTTCGAGTTGAACCCACGACTCGGCATTGGTAAGCAGCATAGGACAGACGGGGCAGGATGGAGGCAGAAGACTGCGTTTGTCCAGTGTGCTCCTGAGAAGCTGCACAACTGCGACCAAGGTTCCTGAGCTCCAAAACGGTTAAAATAAGGTAGAGGCATTCCTCACAAGGACCTGTGGAAAATAGATCTCACACGTGTACGTACTTTGTGTACAGCATAAACATGGTTTTCTGATTGGTATTTAAACGAGTTCCATTTCACTAACCTCTCTGCTTTAAATGAATATCACTCATTACAAAATGCATAAAAATAAACTTTTGATTTTTTCTTTCTGACTATATTTTTAAAATACATTTTTTAAAGAAATTAAAATTAAAATTTATATGTTGATTTAGGTTCATCAAGTTGAAGAGGAAATGCGTGGACTTCTGGAAGAAACATGCAAGAACAAAAAAGCAATGGAAGAAAAAATTAAGCAACTTGCTATTGCTCTAAAGGAAATTCAACAAGAAATGTAATGGCTCTGAGAAGAAGTTTGATTGAAATGGACCAGCAGACTTATTGTAAAAATGATTAAATATTGTAACGGTAGTAACTGCTGTGACTTTGAAATGTCTTCTTCTACACATTTCATTCTGATTATATTTTAAAAGACTTGTGATCAAGTATTTATTAATTGTGTATGTAGGTTTTTATAATAAATTGTTCGTAATTATGTGTATTAGAAAAACCTATCAAAATTACTAAACTTAATACACTTTTTCTTGTTTCTGTGCTATACATTGTTTGGTGATTACACATTTGCCTACAACTATGTAAATGAAAATTAAGATTCGTATTCTGACTATATGAGAGGAAGTATTTTTAATCATTGTTACCTTATTGTCTTGATGAAGAACTAATTATATTTATTGGTTGTCCTTTAGTTGATGTAGCTCCATTCTTTTAAAATGCTCATAAGTATTGCCAAAAAATATTTAAGATGTGTATCAGAGATGTGGCATTCCTAAGAAAGCATATGTAGCCATCTCCACATCACTCATAATGACCTCCTTTTATAACGCATGTGACTTTTTCATTAAAGATTACCTTTAAGGGGCTGGCTGGGTAGCATAGTGCTTAAGTTTGTGTGCTCTGCTTCAGCAGCCCGGGGTTCACAGGTTCAGATCCTGGGTGTGGACCTACACACTGCTTGTCAAGCCATCCTGTGGCAGGCATCCCACATGCAAACTAGAGGAAGATGGGCACAGATGTTAGCTCAGCGACAGTCTTCCTCAAGCAAAAAGAGGCAGATTGGCAAGAGATATTGGCTCAGGGCTAGTCTTCCACACCAAAAAAAAAAGATTACGTTTTTCTAAACATTGTTCCTCAAGAGGAAAACTGCTGTTCTACTCTCATTCTCTCATTTTCCCTTTTAATTACTGTATATGAAGAAATTCTTATTTTACAGCTGAGAACTGTTCTTTCATCTTAGATCAGGTTATTTATTACTCTATTTCACTTTTATCATCTCTTACATTCTATGTATGCAGCACAAAAATCTAAATACTATTCTCCTTATTATTTCTAAAAGAAAGAGAATATAATACCACGTTTTTAACTAATAGCCAGTGAACTAAATTTTAAAAATTAAATGAAATCAGAAAAAATGTAAATGCTTCTAAAAGAGAGGGCCCCATTTCATTGTAGGCAAGCTTCCTACTGAAATTGGTGGGACAACATCAAGCATACCAACATGTGTAATGGGATTCAGGAGAGGAGAGGGCCTAAGAAATATTTATAAAAATAATAGCTGAAAACTTCCTAAATTTGATGAAAAAGATTAACCCACAGATCCAAGATCTTCAATAAAACCCAGGATAAACACAAAGAGAACCACACTTAGACACTTTATAGTCAAACTGTTGAGCAAATCTTGAAAGCAACAAGAAAATATGATTTTTATCTCATATAGAGGAACAGTATAATTAACGGCTGACTTAGCAGAAACAATGGAGGCCAGAAGGCAGGGAGTGACATAGTTGAGGGACTGGAAGAAAAGGAACTGTCAATCAAGAACTCTACATCCAGCAAAACTATCTTGCAAAATAAAGGCATTTTAGAAAATGAAAACAAAATTCATTGCTAGCCAACCTATCGTAAAAGAAATGTTAAAGAAAGTCTTAAAGGCTGAAAGGAAATGATACCAGCCAGTTAATATAAATTCACTGGAAGGATACTGGAAATAGTAAATGTGGGCAAATTTTCATATAAGAGATTATATAAATATATTTTTCCTTCTATTAAAAGACATTACATAAAGCAATAATTGTAACACTATACTGTTGAATTTATAATGTATGGCAAAAATACAGCTATGTTCTAGTAAAGTTTATTTTACCAGATTAATACAAATCTAAAGATGACTGATAAGATGTATATTGTAATCCCTCCCTAGAACAGCCACTAAGAAATAATCCAAAGATTATAGTTGAAAAGTCAACAGAGTAGATTACACTTAATGGCAGGACAAGGAACTCAGCAGACCTTTTTCCCAGTAAAACAACCATAAGTGATGAAAAGTATTTTAAAAATACTCATTTAAAGTCTCTGAAAATTGTCCTAAGATCATACAGCAAATGAAGAAATCTTTACTCAAGAAACTCATTAAATGTCTGTAGCCTGTGGCCCTGAGCCGTGGCATCTGCCATCACCTTCAGCTCAGCCTGATGCAGATTCCACAGGGGACAGCCGTGGCCAAGAAAATCAGGTTTTCTCCCTGCTCAGCTCCCAGTCACAGGATAAAGCACCTCATGCAGGCTGACAGCGTTTCTTATCCCCTCCAATGAGTTGCAGAGGCTAAATTTGCAGTGAATGTGGTCAAGAGGCAGGGCTCTCTTCCTCAACCCAGCACCCGCCCACAGGGCAGAAGCTCCTCCTCAGGCAGGGCCGGCCAAAAGTACTGGGAACCCAATTGCCTTCAGCCCAGCTTGCTCAAGAAATAGAGATCTGACAGTAAGAGACGCAGGCCCAGAAGACCAGGAGCTACCTACCCCCGTCCCCAGCCCCTGGAGCAGTGGCTCAGAAAGTTTGACCAGGGGGACAGAACAGTGAGCCCCAAAGCTCTCCCCAAAGGAAATGGCTTTATTTGAAACAAAATGTGGGGAAATTCAAGCCGAAGTTTGTTCCCAAACAAAAAAAAAAAAGGAAACTGGTGTAAATGACTAAGAGGAGGCTGGTAGCTCTATGAGAGAGCAACAAACTAAACTGTTAGCCAGCCAGTCTGTCAGACAGAACCAGTGAAGGCAAGAGCTAAGAAGAGCCCTTCTGAGGCAATTGGTGGATCCTAACAGGTGTGATGCCAGACAGAAAAGACACCCTAAGAGAGAGATCAAGGGGAGAGAGCCCTCCTAAAGCAACTTCGTCCAAAGGTGACTGCATTCTCAAGACTACACCTGCTGATGAGCATCAGAGAACCACAGTGCGGAGGGGCAGACGTCACGGGAACAGGCCACCAAGTTACCAAACAGACAGACCAGCAAACCACCCCAAACAAGCCTCACAGACAGAGGAACCCAGATCCAGAGTTGCCACAAGATTGTCCTTAAAATGTCCAGTTTTCACCTGGAAAAAAAATTATTTATATATATATGAAACATGCAAAGAAGTAGAAAAGTGTGAGTGTGACCGTTACACAGGGGAAAGAAGCAGGCAACAAAAACTATTTGCGAGAGGGCACAAATGTTAGATTAAATAAAGACTTCAACCATTATAAATATGTCTGAGGATTAAAGGGAACTGTCCTTTAAAAGCAAGGAAGCCACGTTCACAGTGCTCATCAAATAGAGAATATCATTAGAGAGAAATTACATTTTTTAAAAAGTGGAAATTCCATAGTTGAAAAGTGTATTAACTGAAATGAAAAATTTACTATAGGGGCTCTCCAGTGCATTTGAACTGGCAGAAGAATCAGTAAACTTGAAGACTGATGGAAATTATTCAATCCAAAGAAGAGAGAGGAAAAGGATTGAAGAACAATGAACAGAACCTCAGAAATGTGGTTTGCATTAAGCACACCAATATACACAGGAGTGCCAAAGGAGAGGAAAGAGAAAGGAGCAATATATATACATTTATATAAAATATATATAATACATAAAATGTAAATATATAACATATATATGTATTAGAAGAAATAATGGCTCTAAACTTCCCAAATTGGATGAAAGCATTAATTTATACATTCAAGAAGCTCAACTAACTTCAAGTAGGAAAAAAACACAAAGACAGTCACATCCAGAAACATACTAAACACACTTAAAAACAAAGAGAAAGAGAAAATTTAGAAAGCAGCAAGAGTAGAATGATTTATATACAAGGAAACCCAATAAAAGTCAGGGCTTAGTTATCATCAGAAACAATAGGAGACCAGAGCCAATGGGCTGACATTCAAAGTGCTCAAAGGAAGAAAATCAACCAAGAATCCTATCCAGCAAAACCGTCTTTCAAAAATGAAGGCAACATACAGTAATTTCCAGATAACATCTGAGGATGCTCCAGGCCGACCTTACAACAAACGCCGGAGGGAGTTCTTCAGGTTCCGGATGGTTTCAGGAAGTAAATGACCCTAGAGGGGGGGGGGGGGGGGGGGGGGGGGGGGTTTGGGCAGAGAGCACTGGTAAACGTAATTATGTAATTATTAAAAAAGTATACATGCATTTTTACCTTCCTTTCTTCCCTTCACAGATTGAAAAAGCAAATGTATAACACAACGTGTTATAATTGTATAATTGTAAAACAGCAGTGTAACATTTGTCAGTGTCAGCACAGAGGTGGGTGGAAGCCAAACTGTACTAAAGGAGGAAATAACAGGAGACGGTAACTTGAAACCATACAAACAATAAGAAATGGCAAATGCAAAAATTAATATAACAAACTATAAATATATACTTTCCTTTTTTCAGCTTCTTAAACATTAAATTGAATAAAATAATGACTATAACAATGTCTAGTTGCGTTTATAACATAGATGTAACACATATATCTAACAAATAGCACAAAAAGAGGGAGGGAGTAGAGCTCTATAGGAGAAACATTTCTATATGTCATTGAGATTAAGCTGGTATAAATCTATTGTATATTCTGATAAGGTGTATATGATAAGCCCTTGTGCAGCCACTAATAAAATAACTCCAAATATATAATGAAAAAATGAAAGGAATTAAAATGTTGCACTAAAAAAATATTCATGTAATACAAAAGAAGCAGAAAGGAGAAATAGAGCAATAAAAAAGAGTAAAAAAGACAAGAAATAGAAAACAAACAGTAAAGTGGCAGAAGTAAATTCAACTGTGTCATATATGTATAATTCAACTATATCAATAATTACATTGTGTGAATGGATTAAATGGTACAAACAAAAGGCAGAAATAGATTAGATAGAAAAACAAGATCTAACTATATGTTGCCAACAGGGCGTACACTTTCAAATATGCAAATAAGTTGAAAATAAAAGATATAAGCAAACAGTAACCATAAGAAAGCTGGAGTGCCTATACTAATATCAGACAAAATAAACTGTAAAACCAAAATTATACTAGAGATAAAGAGAGACGTTTTATAATGATAAAATGTTAATCCACCAAGAATACACAGGCATAACTTGGAGATATTGCAGGTTCAGTTCCAGGCCACCACAATAATGCAAATTTCACAATAAAGTGAGTCATACAAATTATTTGGTCTCCCAGTGCACATAAAAGTTATGTTTATACTGTGGTCTATTAAGCAGGCAATAGCCTTGTCTGGAAAAAAAAATGTACACACCTTAATTAAAAAATATTTTATTGCTAAGAAATGCTAACCATCATTTAAGCCTTTGGCAAATCATGATCTTTTTGGTGGTGGAAGGAGGGTCTTGTAAAAAACACAACACCTGCAAAGCAAAATAAAACAAGGTATACCAAAACTTATGGGATGCAGCTAAAGCAGTTAGAGGGAAATTTCTATCTACAAACAATGTTAGAAAAGAAGAAATATCTGAAATTGACATCTAACGCTCCGTGTTAAGATACTGGGCAAAGAGGAGCAAACTGAAGCCAAAGCAGACAGAATGGAGGAAATGAAAGTTAGAGCAGAGGCTAATGAGAGAAGAGAAAAACAATATAGACAATCAATGCGACTAAAATTTTGACTTTGAAAAAAATCAACAAAATTGACAAACTTTGAGCTAGATTATCAAGAAAAAGAAAGGACTCAAATTACTAAAATCAAGAACGAAAGTGGGGACATGAGAATAATGATGATAATAATAATGAAGGTAGGAGGAAACTTTGGGAGTTGATGAATGTGCTTGTGGCCTTAACGATGGTGACAGTTTCATGAGTGTACACTTATTCCCACACCTTGAGTTGTATAGATTAAATATGTATAGCTTTTACATGTCAATCATACCTCAATAAAGTGGTTTAAAAAGAAAAGAAAAAACAATTCATTGGCAATAGCATCAAAAAGAACAAAATTCTTAGGTTTAAATTTAACAAAAAAGTGCAAATCTTATACACTGAAAACTGCAAAACATTGTTGAAAGAAACAAAGAAGACCTAATATTCATGGATTGGGAGGTGTAATATGGTTAAGATGGTAATTCTCCCCAAATTTATCTACAGATTAAAAGCAGTTCCTATCAAAATCCCAGCTAGCTTATTTGCAGAAATTGACGAGATGATCCTAAAATTCATATAGACATTCAAGGGACCAAGACCAGCCAGAACAATCTTGAAAAAGAAAAATAAATTTGGGAAACTCAGACTTCCTGATTTCAAAATTTATTAGAAAACTACAGTAACCAAGACTGTCTGTGACTGGCATGAAGATGGACATATGTATCAATGGAAGTGAATAGACAGACTTCAAATAAACCCTCACATATATGGTCAAATGATTTTTGACAAGGGTGCCAAAATCATTCAATGGCAGAGAGAGGCATCTCTTCGACAAACAGTGCTAAGAAAACTGAATATGCACATGCAGAAGAACAAAGTCGGACCCTACCTCATACAAACCTTAACTCAAAATGGAGCAAAGACCTAAATGTGAGAGCTAAAACTACAACACTCTTAGAGGAAAACCCTGGGGGAAAGTTTCATGACATGAGACTTGGCAAAGATTTTTTTGGATATTACTCTAAAAGCACAAGCAACCAAAGAAAAAATTGACAAATTGAATTTCATCAAAATTAAAGACCTTTGTGCATCAAAGGATATTATCAACGGTGTAAAAAGGCAACCCATGGAGTAGGAGAAAAATCATATATATTGTATTTGTTTGGCAAATCATATATCTGACAAGGGGTTAATATCCAGAATATGTAAAGAACTCTTACAATAGAACAACAATAAAACAAATAACACTATTCAAAAATTGGGCAAAGGACTTGAATAGACATTTCTCCAAAGAAGATATACAAATGGTCAATAAGCACATGAAAAGAATTTTGTTCAACATCACTAATCATTAGAGAAATGCAAATCAAAACCATAATAAGATACCATCTCATACTCATTAGGATGGCTACTATAAAAAAAAATTCTAAATAACAGAAAATAACAAGTGTTGGTGAGGCTACGGAAAAATTGGAACATTTGTGCCGTCTTCGTGGGAATATGAAATGAGGCAGGAGCTGTGGAAAACAGTATGGCAGTTCCACCAGAAAATTAAAACAGAATTATCATATGATCTAGCAATTCCACTTCTGGATATATACCCAAAAGAATCGGAAGCAGGGTATCAAACCGATATTTGAACACCCCTGTCCATAGCAGGATTATTAGCCACAGGTGGAAGCAATCCAACCGTCCATTGACAGATGAACAGATAAACAAAATGTGTGTGTGTATATATATACACACGTGTGTATATATATATCTACAATAGAAGATTGATTATTCAGCTTTAGAAAGGATGGAAGTTCTGACACAAATTACAACATAGATAAAGTTTGAGGACATCATGCTAGATGAAATAAGCCAGTCACAAAAAGACAAATATTGTGTGAGTCCACTCATACGAGGTACTTAAAGCAGTCAAATTTAGAGACAGAAGATAGGATGATGGTTGCCAGGCACTCAAAGGAGGGCAGAATGGAGTTATTGTTTAACGGGTACAGAATTTCAGTTTTGCAAAATGGAAAGAGTTGTGGAGCTGCATGGTGGTCACTGCTGCACAACGCTGTGAATGTACTTAATGCCACTGAAGTGTGTGCTTAAAACGATTAAGACGGTAAATTTTTTGTTACATGTATTTTATCACAATTAAAAATAATTTTTAAAGATTAAAGCTAAAAAAAAAAAAAACCTGGGCAAAGGGAATGAATAGACACTTATCCAATTCACATAAGATGTACCAATGGCCAATAAGTACTTGAAAAGATGCTTATCATCACTGGTCATTAGAAAAATGCAAATCAAAACCACAATGAGATAGGACTTCTCACTCACTAGGATGGCCATAATCCAAAAGCAGACAACAGCAAGTTTAGTCAATAATGTGGAGCACTTGAAACCGTCACACACTGCTGAGGTGAGCGTAAAATGGTGCAGCCCCTTTGGAAAACAGTCTGGCAGTGCCTCAAAAGGTTGAACAGAGTTATCATGTGACCTAACAAGTCCATTCCTAGGTATATACCCAGAAGAAATGAAAATTTTGTCCACACCAAAACTTATATGCAACGTTCATTACAGCATTACTCAAAATAGCCAAAAGTCAGAAACAACCCAAATGTCCATCAAATGATAAATGGATAAATAAAATGAGGTATAATCCTACAATGGAATATTAGTTGGCAATAAAAAGAAATGAAATACTAATACACGTTACAACATGGATGAACCTTGCAAACATTATGCTAAGTGAAAGAAATCAGTCATTAAAGATCACCACGTATGGTATGATTCCATTTATATGAAACGTCCAGAATAGGAAAATCCATAGAGAGAAAAAGTAGATTGATTAGTGGTTGCCATTCAGTGGGGCTTTAAGGGGGAAATGGGTATTGAGTTTCTTTTGGGGGCAGTGAATATATTAAAAACCAATGATCTGTGCACACAGTAAATGGGTGAATTATGTGGTATGTGAATTATATGTCAATAATGCTGTTGTAAAACATCAATAGGAGAATTAAGTGGCACAATAACTATTGTTTTCAACTATTGATTTCAGATGAAAGAGGCAGTAAAGGAGGAACAGGAATAAAATCATCTGAGACATATAGAAAACAAATTGCAAACTATGAGGTGGATATCCAATAATATCAAGAACTACACTAAACGTGAATGGTCTAAACAAGGGGTTGGCAAATGCAGCCTGTGAGCCCAATGCTGTCTGTCACCTGTTTCGGTAAATAAAGTTTCACTGAATACACCCATACCCTTCCATTTATATATTATTTTGGCTGATTTTGTGCTACCACAGCAAAGTTAAATGGTTGCAACAGAGAGTGGCCCACAAAGCCTAAAATACACACTATCCGGCCCCTTATATAAAAATCTTGCTGACCACTATTCTAAGTATGCTAATTGACGGCAGAAATCATCAGGCTGGATCAAAAAGCAAGATCCGACTATATGCTGCCTACAAGAGACACACTTTAGGTTTCAAGACACAAATAGGTTAATAGTAAAAAGATGGGAAAAGATAGGCTATGCATTCAGTCATGATAGTAATTCAAAAGGAATCCATTTAGAAGCCAAGACCACAAAACTTTTAGAGGAAAATGTGGAAGAAAGTCTTTGTGAACTTAGGTTAGGAAAAGATTTCTTAGACACCCAAAAGTATGATCCATATTGTTATGGACTGAATTGTCTTCCTGTCAAAGTCGTATGTTGAAGTCCCAACCCCACATACAAAGACATGTGGTTGTATTTGGAGACAGGGCCTTCAAAGAGGTAATTAAGGTTAAATGAGGTCTATGGGGGGGGGGGGGGGGGAATAATCCAACATGACTAGTGTCCTTATAAGAAGAAGGACACCAAGGCTGCACATACACAAAGGAGAGGCCACGTGAGGACATGTGAGAAGGCAGCCATTTGTAAGGCAAGAAGAGAGGCCTCCAAAGAAACCAAAACTTCCAACACCTTGATCTTGGACTTCGAGCCTCCAAGAACTATGAGAAAATAAATTTCTGTTGTTTAAGCCCTCCAGTCTTCAGTATTTTGTTATAGCAGCCCTAGCAAATTAATACACATAAAATGGATAAATTAGACATCATCACAACTAAAAACTTTTGTGTCTCAAAGCAAAGCATTAAGAAAATAAAAAGACAAACACAAATTGAGATAAAATATTTGCAAATTATATATGCAACGAAGCCCTTGTATCCAGAATTTGTAAAGAACTCTTAGAATTCAATGAAAGACAACCCAATTTAAAAATGGATTAAACATTTGAATAGCATTCACCAAACAAGATATACACATTGTCAATAAGCACACGAAGAGGTGCTCAACATCTTCAGTCATTAGATAAATGCAAATTAAAATCAAAATCAAATGCTACTTCTCACCCAACAGAATGGCTATAATTGAAAAGACCAACAATAATAAGTGTTAGCAGGAGGTGAAGAAGCTGGGACCCTCATGACGGGAATGTAAAGTGGTAGAGCTTCTTTGGAAAACAATCTGGCAGTTTCTTAAAATGATAAGCAAAAATAGCACTTCCACTCCCATAAATCTACTCAAGAAAAATAAAACACGTCTACACAAAGACTTGTATGTGAGCATTCACAGCAGCATTATGCATCATGGGCAAAAAGTGGAAACAACTCAAATGTCCATCACGTGGTGAACGGATATATAACATGTGGTGTACCACCACAATGGAATACTACTTAGAGATAAAAAAGAAACAAAATACTCATACAACATGGATGAACCTCCAAACCATTATGCTCAGTGGAAGAAGCCAGATACAAAAGACCACACATTGTATGATTGCACTTATCATAAAATATGTGAAAAAGGCAAACCTATAGAGACAGAAAGCAAATTAGTAACTGCCTGAGGTCAAGGGTGCAAATGGGCATGAATGAGCCCAAACTGGCAAGAAAGGTGAGGGAAATGTTCTAAAATTGCTTTGGAGTGGTGTTTGCACAACTCTGTAGATTTCAGCTCTATAAAAATCATTGAATTGTACACTTATAATGTGGGTGAACTTTAAGGAATGTAAATTATACTGCAATGAGTTGCTTACAAAAACAGTAAAATAAGAAAGCTGTATTAACATCAGACAAAATAGACTTCAAAGCAAGAAATATTACTAGAGACAAAGATGGATATTTCATGACAAAAGGTAAATACATCACAAAAATATAATATTTACAAATGTTTGTGTATCTAACAACAGAGCCATAAAATACATGAGCAAAAATTGAAAGGAAAAATAGACGATTCAGCCATTATATTTGCAAATGTCAGTATTTCACTCTCAATATTTGACAGAGCAACTTGCAGAAAGTCAGCAAAGATATAGAAGATTTACACGACCCTATAAACTAACTTGACTGAAGTGGCATTTTACAGAGCTTTCTACTCAAAAACAACAGATTATGCAGTCTTTTCAAGTTGACATGAAATATTATCCAGCATAATATTATTTGGATAGACTATAAAACAAGTTTCAATAAATTTAAAAGGATTCAAATCATAAATTGTATGTTCTTCAACCACAATGTAATTAAGTTAGAAATCTACGACAGAAAGAAATTTGAGAAGTCCACAAATAATTACAAACAAACAGCAACTTCTAAACAACCTATGAGTCAAGTAAATCACAAAGAACAGTAGAAAATATTTTGAATCAAAAGAAAATGAAAATAGAACATGGAAAAATTTCTGGGATGCAGCAAGGAAATGTTTAGAGGGAAACATAACTTTAAATGCCTATGTTAGAAAGGAAGAAAGGTTTCAAATTTTTAAGTTTCCTTCTTAAGAAATCAGAAAAAGAAGATCCACTTAACCCCAAGAAGGGAAATATTAAATCTCACAGCAGAAATCAAAGAAATAGGGGGGGAAAAAAAACAAGCAATAGAGAAACTAATAATCAAAACAAAAGTCGGTTCTTTGAAAATGTTAACAAAATTGATGCACTTTTAACAGCTCTGGGCAATAAAAAAGAACAAAAATTATTCAAATCAAGAATGAAGAGGGGACAGCATTACTGACTCTACAGAAGCTAAAAGGATTCTAAGAAATATGACTGACAACTTCATGCCAACACATTAGGTGACTTAACTGAACAAATTCCGAAAAAGATGCAAACTACCAAAACTGACTCAAGAAAAAAATAGAGCATCTGAATTAACCCATAACAAGTACAGAAATTGAATTCCCACAAAGAAAAGCTCAGGTTCACACTGCTTCACCAGTGAATGCTATAAAATATTTAAAGAAGAAATAAAACCAATCCTAGTCAAACTCTTTCAGAAAATAGAGGAAGAAGGAATATTTCCCAGCTCATTCTACATCGGTAGTAATATACTGATAATTTCTGGTGGTTATAAAATGAAAATAACACCTTATAGTAAGTACCTCCCAATCTGTTCCAGCGATGATGTCTGTGTCAATGTTAAGGGCTGGCTTTCGTAGCCAGATGAGCCTGGGTTTGCCCTCTGAACCACTAAGATAGTTGAGATTTCTCCTCTGACCATACTGTTGGTGGTATATGGCCATGGTCCACGTCTTTCCCCTTTCACAGTTCCCTGTCCACAATAGGTACTGTCAAGCTCATTTTCAAGGAGACCTTGTACCTGTGATGTGCCTCTTTCGGCTAAATGTGTCAGAGTTGTTATCTTTGAGCCCTTTATCCTTCGGTGACCAACTCTATTTGGTCTAGCCATGTGTTTTTTTCACCAGCCTCTAGATGGACACCTGGTATTTCAGGGCAATCTAGGACCCCAGGGAGTCTGTCCATTCTTTGTCCATTTCTACTGCCCCCTTTCTCCAGAGTGATGATCTAACGAGAATATCAACTTGGTATCTATATTTCTATACATTTTTCAGCAACATTTCTGCTTTACCCAAGCCACCATTACAGAATTTATGGATAACTCACTGCCCTCCACCTGGAATGTGTTTTAAATTTATGATTTACATCCAGCTACATTTAAATCACTGAAACCTTCATGGCATAGGAAGAAGTACTCTACCCAACAAAGAACCTTCAGGATGAAAGTAGGAAGTACTTCCATGTCAGAAAACCACTGCTTTGGCCCTTCAAGATGATAGAAATGCTCAAATAGGTGACTTTCTGACTTCAGTTGCTCTCTCATATGTCAGTCTGCTCTATATTTCATGTCTACTTGTTCCAACTGACTCTCTGGAACCCTCATTGCTTTATTAAATAAATAATACTGTTTGCTGAAGATGTAACTGCCCTTCTCACCCAAGAATATCACCTAGCATATATTTTAGAGTTTTTAAAATTTTCTTGGGAAGGTTATTCTCCTGCTACGACAACCATCCTGACACATACCTCCTGATACTGCAGAGGGCTGTGGGCATACTTGCTCACAAATTTCTCCTGCATTCCACTCTAGAATCTTATCTGTCTTACCAGACAATTCCACTTCCTCCCCATCCTCCCTGGACCTCCACAGTATTTATTGCATTCCCAAGTTGTGAGTCTCACCTTGGCACAGTATTAACAGTTCAGTATATTCAGGTACCCATGTAAATCTCCAATGGAGAACAAAAACAGTGGTATCCAGAGAGATTTTTACCCTTTGCAGAAAGGACACTAGTGTCCCAATTAGAAATGTTATACTTGTGAATTTTTACAAATTTTCTATACCCCAGACCCTTTTCCATTCTCTGGTTCTGTATGCAATCTTGTAAAAGGAGAAGTCAAGATCTATAAGTGTCCTTGATTTAATTCATGTACTATTTTTTATCATATGGACCGTCACCTTTCAAATGTTCATTTCTTTGGGATTTAACTCATATGTCTTTAGTATAGCATCCCATGATCCCAGTGGCAGTAAGCACATATGATATTGCGATTTTATTTTTCACTGATGGGCCTGTTCCTCCTACACTGCTCTTGCAATAGATCTTGTGCTCAGACCAGAAGCAGGACTCTGGAAAACACCATCATAGTGGGTTATTACAGTTTAGAGCTTGGCTGCTCAAGGTGTGATCAAAGAACCAACAGCATTTTCTTAAATTGGGAGCTTTTAAACACGCATATTCTCAGGTCCCACCCCAGACCTATTGAATAGTGATATGGATGTATATTGAAGTTTGAAATACTGTGGCCTCGAGCTTTCCGTAGTTTACTTCAGCTGTGGCCCTTTTCCTTTAACAAACAAATTCAAGTTCTTATTAAGCGTCTACCCTAAATAGGGCCTTTAGGCCTCTCGCAGAGATTCCAAATCTCCACTTGTTAACACAACGCTGTGACTTCTACTTCGGGTTAAGATGTGCTCACCTGTGTTTGGCCATGCCAAATTGGAAACATCATTTATAAGCTTCCTGTCTTCTACTCCTCTGATGTCTATCTATATGTTATACAAGAATTTGAATGAGAGCTAACAAAGAGTCCAGTTTTCATATGAACCAAAACCTCACGCCCCCAATTTTTCAATCCTGACCATTTAGTCATAAAATTAGCCACAGCCCATAAACACACATGTATCTGGGATTCCTTGTGACCAGTTTCAATGGCTTTCTCTCTCTTGATGCTTAATCTGCGTCACTTCAGGCTGCTGGGGGAAAGAGTATTTCTCTAATATTGCATGGATATGTACAAATGAGAATACGAGTCAGCTGTGGTTTATAGATATTGTTCAGCCAAATACCAGGCAGCCCCATTCATGAATCAGACAAGTTTTCTGTCCGATGGTGAGCTTAGCACAAGGTTGACCTCAGCTTGTCAATATAGGTGATATAATGTGGAGGACACTTGAGGAATTCTGTGGACTCCTCAGTGTGCACGAAGGAACACAGGCTCCACCAAGCTTGCTTAATGATCACTTTTGTTGATTCTTGATTATACCATTTCTACTAGCCGGCAGAGTACTGGGCTCACCTATCTGAGAAAGAGGAGCTAAGAGCCCTCAGTTCACAACAGGCAGTTTAGGTCATTGTGTGACCTCAACTGAAATTTACTAGTCTTTCAGGTTAGCTTAGTACATACAACACACTAAATTCCCAAAGCCAAGATATGCTGTCTCCAAGACTGCTGAGCAACTTCAAGGCTGGGATGTCAGGTACAGAGCTTCCAGTTTAGTATTCTGGAGGATAATTAGAAAAGACGGTCTACCTTCTCTCATCCACTGGCATCCCAATACATTCGCTCACGTGGCCAGACCCCGAGTTTTCTGGGAAGATATAACAGTTTATCCTCTCTCTTTTTTTTTTGAGATATTAAGGAATAAAGAGCAATTGCTATCTTTCTTCATTAAGCCCTAGTAACATGTAATATCATCAATTCAGTGAATGAAAGTAATATCCTAGGTTGATCTCATCATTGCAAGTCCCAGTAAGTAAATTTGTGACAAATAGTAGATGAACCCACATTTTATAGGAGTGGGAGAGTAAGGTTGCCAAACATATGACTACTTACTTCAATGGGAATATTTTCAACAAGAAGTCTTGACATCCATCTGATTTATAATTTATGGGCTTGCCATACTAGGGGATTGAAAGGAGACAGAATGGAGAACATTAATGGTGGTCTCCAATCATCTCGTCTATTTCTTTACTTTCTTTGGAGATATGGTATGGCTTGAACCACAGTGATCAAAGCAGACATGAGCAGCTGAACACATGTTATAATATAACTGACTCAATTATATATTCCATTAAGTGGATGCAACCCCTGTTTTTGTCCCAAAGTCTGCTCTGGAATACATAAATTGAAGACAGTTGTTTCAGAGTGCCTAGAGTCTGACTGTGTTCTTTCATTATGGTTCAGCTGGTTTTCTCAAGATTTATTGCCACAGCTTGGGGTCTAATTCAACAGTCTGACCTAATTGCTTCCCATCAGATAGCTTATACCTCATCCTTCCTCAAGCCCCCTACCAAATCTCTCACCCTGCCACCCCCCTCTGAAAGCTCTGTTGAATCAGGCAGATGGATAGCCACCTACAGAGCACAACAAACAAACACCTATTTATTAGAACCAATCTCTCCCGCCCCGCCCTGCCGGCCCTTACCTCAGGGCTGGCTGAGGATATGTTCAGGCCTTGAAGAGATGGTAAGGTCTTTCCCACAGTGAGCACCCTCTCTTTGGTGTGATACACATACTGATGGTGAATTATAGGGGGATCAGTCTGTGGGGTCTTCTCTGAGGCTCACCAAATCCAAACATTCTTCTTCAAGGGGCTGCTGTGTAGTTTTCCACTGTGACTCCCACCTGGATTGGGAAGGGCTAAATTTAGAAGTATAGTTGTTACATCTGTAATTGACTGAACTGTGCTTTATTCTTCCTTCAACAAGTATACAAACTGTAGTCTGTTCATGTACACATCGATCTAAGTAGGTGTGTGATTTATAAATGAAGTTGGGGTGTTTTTTTTTTTCATTTTATCAAACTCTTGGAATATCCTTTCATTTAAACCTGAAGAAATGCTTGTTTTTACCACCTTGAAAATTTGGGGCTCAGGTTCAACATCATGAGAATCTTTGAAATCTTTCTAGGATTTCGATTACCGTCTGGCAATATTGCCCATAGTAGACACCTATTTCGGACCCAGACTACGGTTGTACGATTCCTCCCACTCCCCAGTCCCACCTTGCCATAGGCTGCCCTTGTAGCCACAGCTTCCAGCATATTATCTTATTTTTTTAGCCAGTCTTTCGCTTTCAACTACATACTGCTGTAATTGTCGGTAATGCACCTCTCTTGCTTTTAGATTCTGTTTTCTTAGGATATGGCTCATTGAGAGTAAGGACATGGCGGGATACTTTGAGATCTATCTACACCACTTCTTCCCATTATTTTTAAACCTTTGCGGGGAGGGTCTTCTTGATTGGCAGATATTTTCTTCTGAACAGTGATGAAGAGAACATGGGTGTGTACTTTCCAGTCCTAGAGGGCCTTCCTACTCTCAGTGTGAACGACGCTGGCAGGCATCGCCTATTCTTTTGTAAACACACTATTGAACTTGTGAAATCCTTGTACGTGCTCTCTTTACCGATAGAACCCACATGAAGATTCTGAACTTGGAGAGCAAATTCTTTGTGATGGACAATTGGCTAAAGACTACAAGAGTACATGGTTTTCTTCCCGTCAGCTAAAAGATAAATAAATGTTTACCGAACTTCAATTGATTATGATCATTGAATAAACTGATGCACGTAAAAATCGGGATAGCATCATTAGTTTTACCTCCACGATTTTTGCCCTAGCTTCACACTACCCAAACTATTAGTTTCTTATCAGTTTTCCCAAAATTGACTTGCTTTTAACAATTAAGTACCCTTTTTAGCCACAACGTATATAACATAAATGAAATCACCAGTTTAATGTCTGGTTATGTTTATTTATTTATTTTTATTTTTTGGTGAGGAAGATTTGCCCTGAGCTAACATCTGTTTCAAGTCTTCCTCTATTTTGTATATGGGTCCCCACCTCTGATGTGTGGTGTAGGTCCACACCCAGGATCTGAACCGAGAACCCAGGTTGCTGAAGCAGAGTGTGCTGAACTTAACCACACGCCATAGGGCTGGCCTCATCTGTTTATTTTTTATTTTTCCCTAATCCACATTAAATTAATCATGCAAGCACTAAAAAAAATAAATGCTTTACCATGTATCCGCTAACATCATTCTGTGTAACACTCATAGTATGTGTATCACATATTAGAAAAGACGGACAAATTATTGGATGGTCTACCGACTGAGAAAATATCCCAAAGGTAATATTTTTATTTTTCTATTTTTTTTCATTTTACAAAGCATTTTTTTCTAAAAGCACAGATTATTTGATCTGGTAATGTATATGGCTAACATGACTTAGTTGGAAGATATCCACTGATGAATCTGAATTTAATTTTTGCTCAGTAAATTCTTTAATTTTTTGTAAACGGCATCCATATAATTACATAAATATGTATTTTTATAAATAAAATAGTTTATTATAGTAGAGAAAGATAGGATGGTACATTTGTTAAGGTTTGATAATTCTCAGATACCTCTTATCATCGCCTTGAGGGATTTATTTATTTATCTATGTATTTAGTTATTTCGAGTGCTTTATTTTTCTTTCTAGGGAATAGATTTCCTGGCATTGCACAAGGAATTGAGTGAGTGGGCATCACTTACTGGAGGGGAATTACCTTTTGACAACAACACTTTTGACTTAGAATCACTCCCTCTTGGTAATCAATTCAACAGTTTTCAACACTCAGTTGACACCGGGTCTTAGCTGCCAAAGGGTTTGTGACTGAGGGTATCAGGGTTAAGTCTGGGTCTCAACTGGGGCAGTGTCTCACGAATAGGAGGTTTTCATGTGATGGCTCATTATTTGGACAAGCTGCCATCTTACGCTTTGGTGGTTTAGTGATAAGCATTTTTATCCACTAAAATTTCAAAGAAACGGTGTTATCAACCATGTTTCCAGTGGGAGAGCTGCCGAGCAACTAGGGTTTTCAGGAAGGGCAGTTTCCGTAAACGTTTGAGCATATCTGCCTTCCCTGTTTGTCTACAAGAGCAGTCAGACCACTGTTCACACATAAATAAATAGAAGCTTCCAGCGTATACTAGTTGAATTATTTTTTGTTATAACAAATTTGGATCTCTTGTTCTTATATTTGAATATGTGTGGTTGAAATTCAGACCCCACATATCAGATCATAAGTGTTAACTTCATAAAAAGGAAAATTAGAATTCTCAATACCAGTCTTCAGGAATCTTCAGAGGCAATTCTTTCCTTCTTTTAATGCCATGCCTTATTTTTGATATATGTGATCTTTCTGTAAGCTGCCTTGATAGGGCAATAAGGTAGAGTAGAAGACACTCAATAAAATTTAAAATCTCTCTAATGTGCGGGAATTATATTTCTATATGTGATTGAATGTAATCTGCATTTCCCATTTCTACTTATAGGGTACAAACTTACGAAGACAAGATCTTTGCCTTATGTGTCATATTGCCGCACCATGCAGCCTATCGGCCGGCAAAGAATAATGTTGTTGATCACAATGAGAGGATTTATAATATTTAAAACACATCTTTTTAACTAATTTTTTTCTTTTCTTTTTTTTTCACCTAGTAAGTTCAGAAGATAGATGTTTGTGTGTTGTAATGTTTGGAAAAGAAAAATAGAAAGCCGAATTTTATTTTCAGTAACTTAGAACAGATTAAACAAGGGAGTAATAAAACTGACGGAGGCAGCCTTTGATGGAAGTTGGCTCTCTCAAAGGACAGCTGAAAGTTGGAAGTACCCCATCCCCTGCTCATAACCACTGAATAGGCTAATGCATTTAAAACCATTATGCCATCATCAGTGAACAAAATAAAATTTGGTTGGATTTCCTTAAATATTTATCTACTATATTATGACACAACTGTGCATTATTTTAAATTGATCCTGGACTTCTATGAAAATAGCGTATGTGAAATCCCACACATGTTAGACACTCTTAGTCTAATGAGCCATGGGCCAATGAATCATTCTTTAGAATTAAAAATACTTAAGTCCTCTTTCCTACGTCTGAACTGGCTAAGCAGCTGAACTTCCCAAATGCATAACGCTAAAGAAAATATAATCCGGAGCATATAAACAGTATTATAATAGATCACAGTATCTGCCTAATTAATCCAATGTAATTAGTCTGAATTTCACAAAGGATTACTGTCATGCATTTATTACTCCATAGGTCAATGCAATACAGTTTTAGTTCCACTGAATTACTACAATATATAAAATGTTATCTACATCTGGCTGTTATGGCATGAACCCTAACTTTTAATAGAATTCTCAGGCCTTTTTCAGAATTAGGCGAAGAACTAAGGTAGCAACTGATAGCCTTTTGAGAGTTGTCTCCTTTATAGCCAAAAGGATACAGACATCAACATTGGATTAATACATTTCAAAACAGTAACCAATATAATTTTCATAAAGGTTATTTGTATCCTGTTTTCTTAAAATCATGTTTCTTAAGTAATACCATTAGCAGAAATTTCAAAAAAGATTCAGCAGTATTAAAAAGACTTTTGTGTTATCAGCCTCTGATCTTTAGCTGTTTTTAGGAAAAAGGATATTTTTTCACTGTGTTATTCAGTGTTTCTCAGTGACCATGTGCATGAGAATTACCTGGAAGTGTTTGTGAAAAATGCAGATTCCCAAGGCAACTTCTCCTATCACATGTTGATTTGATCTCTGAGGTTTGGATTCAAGAATCTGGATTTTGAACAAACACCATAGATGATTTTCCTTATTGAAGTCTGGGAACCATTGGTGTAAGTTATTTTTAGTTTCTCAGACACATATAAGATTTTGAAGTCTAATTGAAGTGGCTGCTAACTTGTGAATATTCTCTGGTTGAACTACAGTTAATTTAAGCAAATGAAAAATTCATTGTGAAAAACACAAAAACAGTGCAAAATAAATGTCAAGTGACCTATTAGCATCATCAATAGTATGATCATTGCTTTGCAGAAAACCATTAAAACCTGAAATTTTTAAAAAACCAACTATTTTCAAAATTACCAATATAGTTTTAATAAAGTAATACTACATGCTATGGAATGAGTTGTGTCTCCCCCAAATTCATGTGTTGAAGCTCTAATCCCCAGTGTGATCATATTTGGAGAGGGAGCCTTTGGGAGGTAATTAAGGTTGGATGAGGTCATGAGAGCAGGGACCTCGTGATGGGGTTAGTGTCCTTATAGAACAGACACCAGAGGGCGTACTTGAGCTCCCTCTCTCCCTCTCTCCCTCTCTTCTACATGAGGACAGAGAGAGAAGGCGGCTGTCCGCGAGCCAGGCAGAGAGCTCTCACCAGCATCCCACCGCGCTGGCACTCTGATCTTGGACTTCCAGCCTCCAGAACTGTGAGAAAACAAATGTCTGCTGTTTAAGTCACCCAGCCTACTGTACTGTTGTGGTGGCAAGCTCAGCTAAGACACAATATAAACGTAAAGTTTTGTTTGTTTGTTTGTTTGAGGAAGATTAGCCCTGAGCTAACATCTGCCGCCAATCCTCCTCTTTTTGCTGAGGAAGACTGGCCCTGAGTTCACATCCATGCCCATCTTCGTCTACTTTATATGTGGGATGCCTACCACAGCATTGCTTGCCAAGCAGTGCCATGTCTGCACCTGGGATCCCAATCAGCCAACCGTGGGCCGCCAAGAAGCGGAACGTGCACACTTAACTGCTGTGCCACCGGGCCAGCCCCTAAACATAAGTTGTTAAAACAACAATTTTATTTTTATCAAGTCCTGTCCATGCATGCATAGCAGAATCTTCCCTCTTCAACTTAAAACTAAAACTCCTTTAGAAACAATTGTGTTTATTAATTTCATTAATTTATTAATCATTAAAATTAACTTGCAAAACTTGATTTTGCTAATGCCAAATCACATAGGATAAACCATTTTCAGATAAGTTCAATTGTTCAAGAGTGGTTTCATTGACAGACTTTTTCATGTTTTACTTTAGATTTTTAATTCCAAGTTTTGTTTATAGAGTTCTTGGATTAAAATAAAGGCTATCTGGTTAAAAATAAAGTTCTGTGTCTGTGACTGGGAAACACATTTTTTGTAATAAATAGTGTGTCCAGTTTTACTAGTTAATGCTGCTGAGTATTTCACTTCATTTCAGTGACCCTTTTTTTGCTAGTTTGTTAATCTAAATTAAGCAAAACTCTTCCTTGCATGAAACTTTCTTGACTGATTACTGTCATACGGAATTTTCATTCACCTAGTATTTGTCCAGGACCTACTTTATTCAAAGTGTGGTGTGTGACACCAACTCATTTAAAATTTAGTTTAGACTCTCAAGAGTTTGTAATCGGAAGAGAAAAAACTTCTACCCGGATCTGTGTGCCATCTCATTTACCACCAGTGGTTTGAGGTGTCACCAAAGCCCGCGAGAACCTGGGAGCGCCTAATATTCTGGATAATACAGTATAATTTGGTTCCAATAGGCTATTATGAACAGTGCTCTGAATGCAGATCTGGGGTCTAGAGGCGCGCCTTTGGGCAAGTCACAACCTCTGCGTCTACACCTGTTTCTCCAGAAAGTAAAGGCCTTGGGAACGACGGCAGACGAGGACAAAACCCTACAGCTCCCCGATTCTGCCTTCCCTGCATTCCGAATCTCCACAGAGGGTCTGTGGGAGAAAGCCTTGCGCTTGCCCCAAGTCACGGAAACGCGTGCCAAGGATGCTGCAGCCGGACACGAGCAGGGACGGCAGACACCGCCCGATGGCCAGCGCCCGCAGGCTCGGCTCGCGCGGCTGCACCCCGGGCGCACGGTGGTCTCCGCCCGGCAGCGCCCACCCCGCGGACCCCCGTTGCTCCCGCGCAGCCCGGGCCGCCAGGACGGAGCCGGGGACGCGCTCGCCGGCGCCCCCTCGCCGCGCGCTCCTGCCGCCCGCTGAAAAACGCGTTTCCAGGCAACCGCGGCGCGGCGTCACTTCCTGCCATTTAAACTGGGTCCCACCCTCGCGGCCCCCGCGGCTCGCCTCCCGTCCCCCTCCCCGCGCTCGGCTCCCGCGGCCCCCCGGCTCGGGAGGGGCGGCGGCCGCGGTCGGGGCGCCGCGCACCTGTCGTCCCGGGAGCCCGCGCTCGGCCGGCGGGGACGCGATGGCGGCGGCGGAGCCCG